>NC_056735.1:975598123-975674614 GCF_019279795.1 Protopterus annectens | reverse complement strand
CCAACCCCTTGGCCAAAAAATGCCACGGGGGACGGGGGGGGAAAATGGGGGGGAAAAAATAAAAGGGGCAGGGCAACCCCCCGGGTATTACTGCAGTGGGGGTGTGCACTGTACTGTGTGTCCATCTACCCCTGCTTACTGGGCATGCTCAGACACTTAGACTGGGCACAGAAAAATGCATACACATGGTGCGACAGCATGGGTGGCAGAATGGGGACCATCGTGTGTCCAGCCACACAACAGCAACCCGCCATGCCACAGACGGGCGGCAGCGGGAATATCCAGGTGCAATTAACCATGGGTAGGACTGCCCTACAGTTTGTTGCATGCTACAGACCACCCTCCCAAACCCAGGATACCTGCACAGTCCTGAGGACACTGGTGAGTGTGCATGCTCACAACAGCACCGATTGGGTGACATCAACCACCCATACATAGCCCGGGAACATTACCCGTGACACAACCCCCCACGCCACAGGCCCCGGGGTGTTCATACCTGACTGCTGTGAAACAGCCATGAACCATACCCACTAGGGGACAAATACCAGTTCTGCCCATCACACAGGGGGAGGATATGCTCCACACAGGATGTACATCCCTCAATGGTGATGTCAGACCATATAGTGGATGCACTGGTAATCCACATCCTGCACCCAACACCGGCATGGGAGACCTAAGTGACGACCTCTCCACAGCAATCCACACACATCATATGACCGGTGTGGTACCCTACAAGCCCTCCATGCCAGTGGTGAACACAGGCCGCACTGCCAACTCCTTATGAATGCCTTCTCGAGCACCCCAGGGATGTCTGCACCAAGCGATCATGATAACATCAGGACCTTGTCCACCAAAGGTAGGCACATGGTCTGGTGGACCCCAGCCACTGACAAACTGTACATCAACAGTTGGAGCTAATACATGACAGAGCAATATCAGTACCAGGGAAGCCATCACCCATTCATACCGGGCCAACATACGGCCCACATACAATCATCCAAGGCCGCTTGTGGGAGTGGTACTGCAGAGGGCACATGAGACAAACATAGGGCCTTCCTTAACTGTGGTAGGGACATGGGAGGGAGCGCACAGTCATGGCCGGAAATGATCCAGAATGGTACAACGGTCACTGCACCCACAGACATTGTCAACAAACCAGTGGACATGTTCCATGCATACATCCCCCCCCCCAAGGGGGGACATATCCAGCCCACGAGAGTGTAGCCTCCGCAACATGTCATAAGCCCTGGAGTGATCAGATATCTGTGATGCGGTGAACACAGCACCAAGGGGCCCCCGATGGTGTCCCTGGCTGTGTGCTACCCAACCTCATTGAGGCCCTCCCCCCAAAATAAGGCCCTGTGTCATGTTAGCCTTCCCGGGCTAGGTCCCCGCTGGATGGCATATGGCACTGTGGTCCCACTATGCCAGGGTAGTGTTTTATGGACTGTAGACATTCCCCCCCCCCATCAGCTTGACAAGCCTTGTCTGCAAAGCTGCGGGAGGTCCATACAGGTGCCCATGAATACAGACAGTGGTGTACAGCCAATACCGGAACATACCCACAACGACTTAGTCAAGGGCAGATCCTGCCTCCCAAACCTGCTCCCTGTCTGGGGTCACCAAGGCCATTGATGGGGGGTTTGCCCCACACCATGACCTGGTGGGAGCCCAAAAACACCCCCGTGGGACTCATGGAAAGGCTCGCCAGCATACATGTGGGGACATATGTCACAAAGGTTCTCAGAATGGTTGGAGGTCACACCACACAGGGTTTGTGTTCCTGGTGCCGGGCAGACTCCCGGTCTCGAGTGGAGGCCCACAGGGCTCAGTCCTGGGCCCCCTGCCATTCGGCATTCGACCTTCCAATGTGCATGCAAACATAGGGGGATTGTGGTAGACAAGGTATGCAGATGACTGCACACCGGCCAACATACCCAACACCCCATCTGACACGGACATCCACCTAGGGGCCATAGACATGGATAACTGGTGCAAGAGCCATGGCCTGCTGCTACACGCCAGAGAAGGTGCAGACCTACCCAGTGGGAAGGACATGTTTTCCCCCCAACATGTAGGTGGTAATCCATTCAACATGGTGGACGTGTTCATGGAAATGGGTACCACACCTGTCAGTAACCTCTGTCAACACACACAATGCCAATGTGGGTGGGAAGACATTCCACTGTGGCCACCTGGTCTGGAAGGAATCACATCCACATCAGGGGTGTTCATTGTACCCCTGTACACATCACACACCAGAGCAATGATTGTGTACAATGGCACATCTGGCCTGTACCTAACCTGACACCTGCAGCACTCGGAAGGACCACAAACGTTCCACGACGCGGGGATAAAGGTGCTGGGACATGTGTCACATGCTGCCCGTCCAAAGGGGGACTCGCGTATACCTTCCCAGCACGTCTGCTCTGTGGTGATCTGTGCCTGACATACACGGCCATGTCCAACCTGGGTGACATGGACATGTTCCACCTCCTAGGCTCCGGGCAAACACGGCCACAGAAGCGACTGTCAGACACCTCACCACAAAGATGACTAGGACGTGCTGGGGGAACAGGGTCAACGCCCAGAGACCCCCTACAACACGGAGAGGATTGCCAGCCCATGTGAAGCAGAGGCCATGACTGCCTTTGTCCAGGAGTAATCATGACGTGTGGATGTGTGATCATAGGTATGCGCCAGGCATCATCTCTGTGTCAGTGCTGGACAGGAGACTGATGGATGTGGTATCCTCATCCTAAGGGGTGTTAGCAGCCACACACAGTCTTGCTAGGTTTACACATGCCGTAGGGCACATAGCCTGGTATGTACATGTGCGCCTATGTACCTATGTAGGGGTCCATGCCGGTTGCGGGTACCTGTGCTATGCTGATATTGCCAGATGTGTGGGGTACCCCACACTACACGGGGGAACTGATAACAGTGCTCCCAGTAGGCACATGCAAGTACACCATAATTGGCAAAGGGTTAACTGAACCAACATGGTGCTACACATGTAACCACCACATGTACTGTGTACACAGAACAATGAATGCTGCACCTGCACTACATGGTATGTCTGCTGCATGATGTCAGTGCACACCCACATCACATACGCACCTGTCACCTGCCATACACAAACCCCCACAACATACACATCGCACTATGCAGACACAGGTATCACATACACCTCTCACTCTCTTGCCCCCCCTGTGCATCAGAATATGTTTGCATAACCGCACCGATGGTGTAGCTCACGGTTCTGTGGCAGAGACTTCATCATATGCACAGGGTGATATGTGTGCCACAGGCATAGGCTGTACCAATGGATGACATCATGTGTGTGTGTAAGGGCCTGTGCATTTACTGGGCATGACTGTGCAGAATGCATGTGGATGTGGTGGAGCCCTACAGTTGTGTTTGCTGTGTGGGGTATGTTTTACACAGTTCAGTCATCTGTGATGCCTACACGGGTATACTTGGCAGCCCCAGACTGTACAGTGCAGGTGGTAGGGCTCACTGTGTCCGCCTGGCGACGTGCCCCCGGCCTGCCTGGGGTCGCACGGGCACTACCGGTGGAGGTATAGAGTGGCCACTCCGATGACACATGTCCGCTGGAAACGGTCCACGCCGGGGGCCCAGGGCCACGCCCATGGGCCTGCTGTGTCCTGGTGTGGTTGGTGTAGTAGCAGCTGCACTGCTGTTTACCAGCACTGGGGGTGGGTGGGGGGGGCACGACACCCCGACCTGCACTTGGTGGTGTTACTGGCCCCCCACGCCTGGCCTCACCCCTACCAGGTGTTCCAGCACGGACAGCTCACGCCACGGATGGCCATCCCTGGGGAGGATCCCAGCCATCTCCCCCAATCTCCTATCCAGAACATCGGAAAGGGCTGTTGGGCATTCGCCAATGACTGGATGTTCTCTTTTAAAAACGGATTGGGACCTCTGCAGCCTCTGCCCTTCCTGGTTCTCCCCTCGGCCTCGCCCCCGCCATTACAGTCTGGAACATGCCTGGTTATACCAGCTGCTGCCCCCTGAGGGGTGTATTTTAGCAGTGCTCCCCCCACAGCAGCACCTGCCACATGCCTGGGGGCACCCCACCAGTCATTACACTGGCAACTTTGTGTACCCACCTTCTGCAGCCACCACACATTCCTGCTCGGTGCCAACAGACGCTGACTGCCCCATCTATGGGCAACGGTGTTGGGGTATGTGTCGGCATCTAAACCCTGCGGGATGAAGGGGACACAAGTGTGATGTTCTCCAATGGCACAGTGTCTGCCTGTGTCGGCCCTGCCTGTGCCTCATGCACATGGTCATCACCACTAGTATCTGTGGGGACACTAGCATCAGATGGTCCGCAGGAGGGGAACGCTCCTACTGCACCTAACAATACAAAGACATACCGAAAGTTACATTACACACACGCAGACACACACACAGACACACACACACACACACACACACACACACACACACACACAAAACCAAACACACACACCTGCAGACACATCATGCAAGTGATATTACATGTGGCATGCAGCATTCCCACACCACACCCTACTGAATGCAGCCCAGAAAAAAGTGGCAGTATGCATACTGCCCTGGAGTGCACACTACATCAGGCAGGTTTTTTAGTAGGCATGCAGTACACACATTCATGGTAGTTTGCATCATCTGATACACCGTGGCCAGGGGGGTTAACAGTACACATGGCTGCCATCACTATGTCATGTACACCGAAAAAGGGCACTTTCATGTGACAGGGTGTCCCACCACATGCACCACATCACAACGGATGTCACAGTGCAGTGTTATGTGTACAGTCTACAGATACAATGCATTTTAACAAGGATGTCTGTGCAGGTGTGGTTGGTGTGAGCTGTGTACATAGCTGTACAGTGGGTAGTACGGGCACTGTGCCACTGCACGCTAGCAGGACACAGGTATGTTTCTGGGGGCGGACCTGGACGCATTCCCTGCCATGTCTAAAAGTCAGTTCAGCTGCTCAGCAGCAATATGGTAGACATTGGTGGCACCTCTAGTGGCTGCAGACAGGCATTAAATTTCACTGGTGTACCACATCGGATGTCCAGGGGGTCCACTACAGTGATGAGCCCACTATGTGTGGACAGGGTGCAACGGTGTACCCACGGGATGTACTGGGGGCAACATGCCTGTAGGTATCACCCATGGCCATGTTTGTCTGGGTCATCGACAATTGTGTGTGATGGGCATCGTGCACACAGCCCTGTGGTGGCCCATGTGACATACAACCGTACTAGTCTGAGGTGTCACTTTCCCCTCTATGCAGGCATTGTGGATGTCTGCTATGTCGCGTATAGGTCATGTCATGGTGTGTCTATGTTGCTGACAGATATCCACGTGCTTGGGTCATGTCTTGTGCCATGTCACAACGTGTGCACCCAATGCAGGAGCATAGGTCACAGTGGTAACACCTGTGCTCTGGCCAGATCACAGCTCACTATGTGGTACTGTGTGCATACCGCAGAGGCATACCAATGCATACTACACATGCAGCCATTGTGGAACACCTCCACCATTGTATGCATAGCTGACTGCACATATCACACCAAAGGGTTATGTGGTGTCATGCCAGTCTATACTAACGGTTGTATCTACTGTACATGGGTGGTGCAACCTGTATACCGTGACTGGGGCACACCCAGGTGTGCATGTCATACCTGGACACATGGGGAATTTTAACACCGATCATGCCTTTTACTAGCAACAGACTTACCTGCGACAGACCCTTGTCTGTGCGACAGCCAGACGCCTGTATAGGGATGACACAAAGGTATACACATTATCCATTACTATCGCCAGGGTAAGCACTGTGTATGTCACATCATGCACCTGTGTGTTAGCATGTGCTATGCACATGTCTGCAAACACAACATAGCATACTGTAGTATGCATCTTGTGTGGCCATATACCTGGCATGTGTTGCTATATTATGTGTTGTATATGACACCCACTCCTATGTCGCTTATCATACAAACATGCAACACTGACTTACCAGACAGCTCCAAGCTCGGTTGGGAGACACCCACCTCCACGATGGACGCGAGGGTTTCAGCATGTTGTTCCATGGGTGTCCCCAGACTGGCCAGGAGCTCCCCCGGGGTGTGAGGGGGGGTTTTGTGGCCCACCACCTGTCCCACCTTGTTGTCTGGCGATTGCAGCGCACGTTCTCGCATGCCGGATTAGGTCTGTGCAGTGCCGCGGATCTGTTGATATGTGCGGTTGTGGCCACCCAGGGTGTTCACCCTCCTGCATATCCTGCCACTTTCCCCCCATTGTTGTGCCTGCAGTGGCACATGGCTAAACAAGATGTCAATTATCATGTAGCAACGGTATTATGACCTCGCTTCCTGTCGGCTAAAGGCAGGCAGCCGAACGGGGCATTATCTGTAAGACATAATGATGGTGACAGGTCACATTTACACTGCTGTGCTGGAAATACATTGCTATGACATGTACAACATCTGCACAGTAATCTCTGCAAGGCATCATGGCAGTGACACAGCCGATGTTTGCCGCCACCCATTGAGCAGTGGGTGTCATATCATATCTGTGTGTCACCTCATCACACTGTACACGCACCATGTTGATGTTAGCCTGCTGTGGACATGTGTACCTGGCTGCACCTGTGTCCATATCAGTTGGCACGGGTCCCCAGGGACAACAGTTCTACTGTTCACCTGGATGCTGTGTATATGTCACAGACATCACGGGGCCATTATGAACGCCAGCTGGCACTGTACACATACACATGGACACCTGACATGCATGTGTTGTGCCATGTACATCCACACAGCACTGTACGGGTGTTGGACAACTTGCCAGGCTCACCTGTGTTGCACATGTGATACACATGGGACAATTTTAACCATGCCACATTAGCAGGAAAGGTCATGCATAGCATGTACACAGCACATTGTCCACAGCAACACACAGCACCTGTAACACCACAGGGTGCATCACCCCACATTACTGCTGTGGATGGTTGATAGTGACAGTGCCTTTGTCCATCGCACCATGTAGGATTAAGCACGCAGCCTTGCTGGGCAGGGCTGCATGGTATGGCGGGGTATGCCACATACATGGCACTGGGATGTGATCCACCTGGGGTAATGATATTGGCAGGGTGGCTGTCCATTCCATATGTCATTGCTATGTGTATATGGACATTAAAATGTCTATCACCATGGTGTGGACACTGGCCTTATGCAAGGTAGGCTGCACGCTTTGGGGGTGTGTCTGGTGCATGCATTCGCACATCCATGCATACACTGTAACCCTGACAGGTGCTATGTGGCGATATTGATCAACACAGTGCTGTATGTGGCCACACACTGCTATCCCGCACATGGATGGTTGCCTGACTGACGGGGGTACCACATATGTCTACATCCAGTGCCTGCTCCCCCCCCATGTCTGCTGGTGCACTGCACACCGCCATCCCTCCCTGGAAATGGGTTGGGCACAGCATAGGTATCCATGTATGGGGACAGGGATGTTCACATAGCAGGGGCACTGATGGTATCGCCGATCTGACCATACACATGACGCCCCCCTCACACATACAACCCATTCATTATGTTGTTCACAACAGTGACACAGCTATAGTGCTATGCCGAGACATTCACAGATGTACATACAAGATGCATGCACGTCCGCCTGTGGCATGGCCTGGACTATTGGTGTGGTTGGGCACATAACGTCTTTGAGTGGGGGTGGCCAGACCTACTGTGCACATGTCTACACATAGCCTGTTCTACAGTAGGCATCGGTGATGTGCTGTGTACATTTTTTTTCTGCTCATTGTGTTGCTGTCTGTCTATCCACGCCCCACTGGTGGGACTCACAGGGATATTGTTCAACATATATGCATGCAACCCTGTATTGCTGTACCGCTAGTTTCCCAGGTGCTAATGTGTCATAGACATGCACCCCCACCACATTTTAGTGGGTTGCCCCCCGCACCCATCTCCTCTTGTGGGTTGCTATCATCCCACACCCTCTTTGTATTGTATGTTCAGGCTATGCACCTGTGGGGGGCTTGTGGGCATGCAATGCAGTACTATGTGCCTTTGCACCCATCGCAGAACAAGTCACACAGGTACACGGGGGCCACACTTCACAGCTTGATGTCGGCACATCACATGTTGTACACACATAACACATCCCTGTGGGACATGGTCAAATGTACAGGCATGTCCATCAGTCACATGCCACTGCTACCCCTACATGATGGCTATGCAGGACATGGGGGTACAGCAACTGTCACATGACAGCAACCCCCTACCTACATCATGGTACTGCCTGGGGGTTTCTGCATCCATGCTATGGCCATAGATGACAGTTGTACATCGATATGTGCAACATACCTCATTGGGATTTTTGGCACATGTTAAAATGTCAACGCATTGTTTGTGTCTGAACAGTCATTGTTGTGCATGGTTTACAGGGCAGCCATGTACTGTGTGTGATTCCAGGTACTTCATTGGGCTACCAGCATTGTACATTATCACAGCACATTCCAGCCATCACAGCCATCCTAGATGACAGTGGAGGTGTTCTGCCATGTGCACATATGTCACACAGACGGGGGTGACTGACACACATTCTCAGGACAGGGTTCTGACTGTGGATGTGTGTGATGCTGTCGACCCATGACTGCCCAGATGGTGTCATCTGGATGTGTAACATTCACAACACACACCTACCTTCACTAGCAACACATCATCCACAACAATGGACATCCCTGCATGAACACTGTGTGCAGTATGTCTGTATGACCACTGTATGCACCACTGGTAGCCACCAGCATGGCTGCCAACAGCAGCAGTTTTATCCTGTGTGAACATGGGTTACACCATTCACAACACACCTGTGTCAGATGGCCCTGTTGTGGGTCACAGTGCAGTTCCACACATCAGTAACATGCCGTATGTTGGAAAGTGAACGGCTGTGCAAGTCAACATATGCACACATGACACATCACCTGGTACAACATGTCTGTCTTACCACATGCTATTGTGACCACCCTGTGATGACATTGTGGTGGACTGGGACATGTGATGGCTCAATGGGTACCCCCGGTGTGTGTCTAGCCAGGTGCCAGTGGTTTCACACGGGATACGTACATTGGCCTCCTCTGTCACTCGCACTGTTGACTATGGTCATACTGTTCTTATCCAGGCATGTGGTATTTGTCCAGTATGACAGTCGGGGCAACCACAACTGTGGCACACAATGGACATCTGCCTGGGGTGGGGCCCACATGTACATCTTCCCCATGCTGCCTCTGCAGCGTGTCACATGTCTGTCTCCAGCAGGGCTGCCCGGGGGAGGCAGCGGATGTGTGAAAAGTTACCCCCACTGTGCTGACACAAGCACTGCACACACAGTAAGGGACCTGACATTTATCTGGGGGCCTGGGACCTGCCTCCATGCTCTCAGCACACCTGCCAGTCCAGATTGTACACAGAAAACCTCCCAGGCACATACCTGGACTGCAACACACACAGGTGAGTGGATCCCACATCCCCGTGATTTACACACATACTTTTTTTTAAAAAGCATCAAGGATCCCTGTTGATACCCCTGTTTGTGACCCGACACATTGTGACACCCGAGGTACACTGTACACCACAGGTTACATGCTGGCTGTGTTATCATACTGTACATTGCACCCCGGACAGTTGCTACTGCCATGTGCTGACAGCAACACGCACTTCCCTAGTATGGCCTCCCACGTACCCCAACATGCTTGGCCATGCACTACACATAGCTGGGTGACACATTAAAAAACATACCTAAATACCCCGGCATGCACCATACCTCCATGTGTCTGTGTTTATCCCCCCTCTGGTTGATGAACAAAATGCTTGGGCCCCGCTAGCCCACCCTGACACACACCCATCGCAGCATACATGGTACATGTGCTCAACGGCCGGTACTACCGACCTGCTGACGGGGTTAATGGCATGGCACCCCCCAGCTGGACAGTATACAAATATGCTGACACATATCACAGTGCACTTCCGCCTTTCCCCTGGTAGGGACCATGCTATTCCACACATAGTCATGGTGGTACTGGCCTTTTCAAAGACGCCGCGGTGGTATTCATGTACCAAGCACATGTGCTGTATGGGCCATGTGCAGGCTGTTGCACGGTGGGTATGTTCAAATGTGTGGGGCATCACTTGACAGTCATGGTGGGTCCTCGGGTTTCCCCTTTCCCCAGCTTACCCAAAATGACCACCACATTGCAGTGTGGGCCCTCACGCAGTGTGGTGGTATGTCTGTGTTGTTTTCATCCACATTCAATGTAGCATACAACAGTCACCCAGGCATTGCCAACAGAGATGTTGTTGGCAACATGCCAGCCAATGGGGTACCTAAAAAATCCCCTCACTCACTACAGGGTTCCAATCCATAATGGACATCGATTGTCCCTGTGGACACATACATGGTACTGCCATGCACACGTTTTGTCCTAGGACACTGACCCAATGCCACCTCCAATCTCCCTAGCCTTTATATCCCCCCAACCTTTTTTTGTCTCTGCAGCAGCCCACTGAATTAACCCGCCCCTTTATGGTTTTTTACCTTGACCACCACACTCATCTATCACACTAAAATGGGTGGTACTGCATTGCAGTGGGACTGCATTTTCACCCATGACTGGACCATTCAGTATGGCACTGGGGCACATCCTCCCCCATGCTTCACACACTCATTGGGCCTCCATGCCTTTACTGGCACCCTTGTTGGGCCTCTGTGTGCCACAGCACACCACATCCACATGCTGGCCACCTGTCATACCATTGCATGGGTGGTTTGGGGTGGTACAGAGGGTAACAGATCAGACATTTCCCCCCTTTCCCTTCAGCACCATTCCACATTCTGGTACCCAAAGTACACATCCACCATCACATCATACCCTGTGTCTCAGGATGTTTGTGACTCCTGGACAGGTCACACAGTGGTGCAAGCATATCATGCTACCTACACATGTAGGTACATGTGTTCCAGTCCTCAGTCATGTGGCCCCCATGTTCACTATTTGCTTACATACACAAACCTGTCCAATGCCTTTCCCCCCCATCTACATACCTGGCAGCATTCTAGCTCCACCAGCTCATACTGCTAACAACCATACAGGTGTCGGTGTGGCAGATATATCGTAGATGGGCCAGATACATCACACATGGTGCCCCTACCTTTGCATAGCGGCAGTCATGCACTGGGTATCACATGGGTACTGTCCCTATACATGCATATCACATTGTACATGGTTGCTGTACACACACATGCCCCACATGGTGCTGTGGTTGCCATATTCCACTGTGGCTGGGTACACATCTGCAGGGCCACACATATCTGGACTATGTGTGTTTGGTACATTGGTAGCCTTTGTACTTGTGCCATACACACATTGGGCAGGGTTACAAAACACATTCTGGTGTACCTTCCACAAGGGTAAAATTTACATGTCACGGGTCATGCCGTGATGTATACCAGGCTCAGACAGTTTACATATGCAGATGACAGAGGGGAACACATCTGTACTCATCTGCATACCACTTACACAGGGGTGTCATCTACTCTGCCATGGGCCATGTCCTCCGCATTACTGATGCATGTAGTACTCCTACATGGCGTTTGCAGTGGGCGGGGTGAATGAAGCACTCCTGCATATGTGCACACATGCCACATTGCTTAGCCTGGGCTTCTGTGTTACCTCCACAGACTAGACACACACCATGCTGTGGAACATAGGTCCTGTGCACATCCCACAGGGACACACTGTGGCACTGGTCATGTGATAGCTCCTTTGCTGATAGGGTGACACATACACATGGTACCACCACAATGGCAGTACTGTGTAGACATGCGGTTGACATCCACCTCTGCTGTTCAGTGGACACTACCATGGGGGTGAACTACTGTGTACATTGCACATGTGTTTACACATGGACCCCCGACGCCCTTGTTGCACACATTGCACCTGCTACACATAGCTTGGAATGGTTACTTGCTGTTCGTTCGATTTCGGGTGGGTATTCTGCTACTACTCTGTCCCATATGTGCAGGCCATACATATCCTGTTAATGTACATAACACTAGGCCATACCTTCATCATGCATGCTATGCCTGTGATACTGTGTATGATGTCTGAACATATCCATCATGACAGCTTTACATTAAAAACTTGACATAGTCACCCCTACTGCAGGCATACGGCACGTCGGCGCACATTACCCTGACATCGGTATATGCCCATACACATGTGTGCTGTGACACTATACATACATGTCCTATCCCCTGCTGTGGCACTTCATTGTTGGACATCCACTGCCAGCATCGCGGGGGGGTGGCATTGTTCTTTTTTTAAATCCCTATGGCAGCCCTTGGGGTTTTCCCCCGTGTACATGATGTCCCACTGCTGTGCACACGGTGTCCACAGTCTTTGGGATGCTCAGCGGGGTTTGTACTACATAACCACCTTTCACCACTCTCTGCTTTATGGACAGGTATCTTTACTTACAAACACCGTCACATACAGTGCAGATTCCCTAAAACATGCGCACACCAGTACATCTCGTGGGTTCTACATACCTTTCCTGTGTTTTTCCCCATTCCCCTAGAGTCTCCCAGTTACAACAAAAAAGGGTCGGTGAGAATAAAGTATTTGTTCGGTATGAACATACAGTTTGAATATCCTGAGTCTTCCTTATATCCGTCACCGGGATGTGGGTTCATCACACCAATAGCTGTTCCTCGGGTGTACTTATGCGCATATCACCTGTGCATCTCCTCCATTCGAGCCCCGGAACTAGGGCATGGTTCATTCCCCATCTGCTTTGGGTTTTTTGCACTACCTTGGGGATGGTATGTATTGTGTTATGTTATGTGTGACTGCAGCCGCTATGTGTGGCGCCAGGTACATTTCGCTGTGGTGTTAGCCGGGGTTGTGTGTGTTGGGTATGGTATTATGTTCGACATGTGGGTGTCCGTGTCCTGGCGGGCTGTCGGGGGTTTTCATTGGATGTGTAACATAGCTCTTTTATTTTACACAACGGATGCAGGTATGCATCCGCTGCTGATAGTGTTTCCCCGAGATGTTGCGGGGATGCCCTGTCATTGACTGCCTTTTTTTTTGCTGCTATTTCGCTTGTATCCCTTTGATATGTGCGGGGGATATCGGGGCCCGTGGGTACGGGGTTTTGGGCCTTGCATTTATACATACACGGTATGCTTTTGTGTGTGCTCCATCCCTGCCTGGGGAGCTGCAAGTTACCTGTCTGTTGTTCTAGGAGTGTAGGTTTTGTTGATGGGCCTTTTCGGGACCGCCTGCATTTTGCTTCCTGCATGTATTCCTCCCACATCGGTGGGATATCTTTTGGGGGGGGACTATCCCTTGGCATTTTGTCACGGATATTTACGGTCATTGTGGTCCTGTACTTGGGACGGCCTGTATTTCCGGTTGCCACCTATTCGGTGGCGATTGCTTGTTTACACTCGAAACACACAGCGGTGTTTACGGACGATACGGACGATCGGGGCCGGGTAGCACATGCATTTCCGGTACATGACTATTGCTGTGTAACGGCCCCACGATCATGTTGAAATTAACATATCGGCGCCATACATACCCCTGGTTTGTACATGCCCTTTGCCCATGTTGGCTATACTCCTGTGGTACATTCTGGGACATTTTCCCCTTTTCATCGCTTTTTCGCCCCACGCCCTAGCCAGTGAGGAGCTCTCAGTACTACTTTGTGGGTACTGCTGTAAAACCCTTTGGGTTTCCCATACTGTATGCCTACACATGTTATTCCCCCTGTCACATGTCATACAAAAATTTTACAGTGGCCCCCATTACACTCGCACAGCGAACACACGACACCCCCACCTCCCCATACACATACTGCCGCCCGGGACGGGGACACAGTACCACGGATCGCCGGGGCGGCGGTGTCTACCTCCGCCTCATATCCTAAGAATATTACCCGCCCTGTCCTGTTTTTTGCGGCCTGGCGATCATCCCCCACGAATATGCATGGGGGTTAAACCCTTTTCCCTGGGTGGGGCCCCCTTTTTGTCCACCCCCCGGATAGTCGGGTTGTTTCACTATGTTTACAATGTAGAGATTTCGCGTCTTACTTCTCTGTAACCTTGCAGCCCTGTGATTCCCTGTTTAACCTGTTGTACTTTATATCTGTGTATGTGTACATATATTTCTACGTGTGTAATGATATCTATCTCC
Organism: Protopterus annectens; assembly: GCF_019279795.1. NCBI lineage: Eukaryota > Metazoa > Chordata > Ceratodontiformes > Protopteridae > Protopterus > Protopterus annectens. The sequence goes on along the minus strand of NC_056735.1, from coordinate 975,660,306 downwards.
ATATCTGTGTATGCACATATGTACATATGTAGACACCTTGCGCCGAACGTGGCAGCATACGGCTACGCCGTCTGCTGTAGGACCCGCGTGCGGTTGAGGTGTTGGCGTTCCATGCTCCGCTGGCTGTTGGGTGTGCAGTGTTTGGGTGCTACCTATGTTGGAGTCACACATGGGACCGCCCATACGGTACACATTACGGGCGGCCATGTTTGTGTGCCGTCCATTTCACTGTGTGTGCAGGTAGGGAGGTGTCAGTCCATGGGGCCTATGCTGTCAGAGTATGTGCTATACGTTCCCTCTTTGCCAAGGCATAGGCATATTGGGTACGCCTCCGTCTGCCTACTGGGGCTGGCACAGTGTGTTCATGGCGCTGAACGCTCTGTGCCTGTGCTTGCCTTGGCAGTTGTGGCGGGCTTGGTGGCCCTCCACCATTATGTCCCTGCAGCAGCTGTTTCCGCAGGATCATATTATGTAGCATAGCACATACTATGAATATGTGGGCACATGTGCCTGGAGAGTACTGCAAGGCTCCACCGGATGTATCCAAGCACCGGAACCGTGATTTCAGCATCCCAAACACATGCTCTATGATTATTCTGGTTTGTGCATGTGCCTCATTATGGCGTTCTTGCATGTGTGTGTGTGCATTTCTGATGGGTGTCATCATCCACGGCTCCAGTGCATAGCCAGCATCCCCCACAAGGTGACCTTGTGTGATGTCCCCCCTGGCGAATACCTGATACAGCTGTGAGGCATGCCAGATATGGGAGTCGTGGTAGCTTCCAGGGCTGCCAGCACACACATCCATGATAATGCCCTGCGCATTGCACATGACCTGGCAATTGATGGAGGGGAATCCCTTGCGGTTTATGTAGCGTCTACCCTGCTCCCCGGGTGGTGACTTGATTTCTATGTGCGTACAGTCTATCGCACCCAGTACCTCCGGGTATTGTGCCACACGGTGGAAGTGGCGCATATTGCTAGCCCTCCTGAGATCTGGGGAAGTATATATACTCATGGGCATGTCGTAACATGGCATCCAGAAACTGGTGTAGTACCCTGGATGCTGATGCCTGTGAGATGCCCATTATATCCCCGGTTGGCCTTTGAAAGGTACCTGTTGCCAGTATTTGCAAGCTTACACATACCTTTGTGTCCACTGGGATGGGCTCCCCTCTGTTGTCTCTTGTTCTCAGGCCGGCACAGCTCCACTATTTGCTGTAACGTGTCCCTGTCCACCCTGTAACGCTCTACTATCTCCAGGTCTTGCAGTCCCTGGTAGGTCACCCTTGGTCTGAACACTCTCCTTCTCCTCTGAGGCCTACGGTAGTTGTCGGCACCCTCCTCCGCAACTCCGTCTGTCTCTAACACATGCCGATGCATCACGGTCACGGCAGCACCCAACATATACATTTTAAAAGTTCCCCGTGTGTTTACACCCTAAGGTGCAGCGTTTGGGAATACGCGCTGTGTGTTGTGTGCATTCACATTTATAGTGTTGTGCTGTACACCCGGTGATGTCATTGGGTGTGTCTGTGCTGCCATATCTGTGGGTTATCTTCCGTGTTTTACCGTTGGCACTGCAACGCTGTTGCCTTTGGTGTTACATTACACTTGCCTGCATTGGTTTAGCTTTACACCTTACTTTACTGTTTATGCACGTTGCACCTACTATTTCCTGGAGTGCATCCTGCAGGCACATGGCATCTCATGCATTTTGTCTGCACCTTGGCACAAAAAACCTGGACAACAAAATAATAATGGGGGAATACAACTTCAGTTTTCACTTCTCATCACAACATGGGAATACAACTTCAGTTCTCACCATAGCTCACAACTGTTAGAAATAAAAATCTGAACAAAGTTCAGCCTCTGCTATGTTGAGCAACAATAACTGACTACTATGGGAGAGTGATTTGCTAACACACTGTGAGCCATACAAGATGACTGAAGCTGTAGTTACTAATAATACTGAGCTTGTAAATAGTATGGGAGCAAGGCTAGTGAAGGAAAATCCCTTTCACTTTGCAGTAGTGTTTCTTGGGCAAATCTCCAGGTCACGTAAGGCATTATGACTCTGTCATAGTCTAGTGTGGGCCCCCCAAGTGAGTGGGGCCCTATTGGGCCAAACTGGTTCAAGTGGCCTAAGACTGACCTTGACCCTATCCGTTCGCTTCCTACACACTCCCTCCCCCATACACCCTTGTTTTGACACTACCAGTCACCCATTGCTAACCTTCGCTGGAAGGTATGTCTCCTGCTGTTAAGACACTTTCCTCTGCTGCCTGCTAAATGTTTGTTTGTAGGAGAAGGAAGGGTGTTACAGGTGTTACACCTGTTTTATCTTCTTGATAATGTCCCATAGTGACCAGTACTGGCCACTGTGAAAGTGTAGGAAAACTGCATTTAAAAGGTGCTTAATGAAACTTTTATGTCCGAAAAATTTATTTCTTTTCCCATGAATGCAGACTAATCCGGATGCTCCATACTCTTCAACAGAGTAGTTAGCAAATGCAATAAAAATAATTTGGATACTGCATGAAAGATACATGCCTCTCAACCTCCAAGCATTAAAATCAAAGGTAGGGTCAGGAACAGAAGCACTTATTTCCACAAGTATTTTTATAGCTATTAGACCCTTCCTAATTAGTGACCCAGATATTTGTATAGGTTTCTTTGATTTATTTAATAAGGTATGCACCCATTAACAGGTTTGACTTTATGACCTTCAGTAAATTTGTAAAGGCTAAGGCTAAATCAAAGGCATACCTCTCAATGTCTTAAGAGCAAGAAATCTTGAAAAAGCCTCAAATAATGGGGGTGAAATGACTCAAAAATAGGGAGACATTTTAAATATTGTTCTCAGAAAGTTAATTGAATAACAGGTTTGGCATTAGCATAGATTTTCTGAAGTATGTGAAATCTGAAAACTCAAATGTCGGCCTTTTTTTCTCTGACTTCAGTCCTGGATGATTTAACAGTAAACTACAATTGTATGAGAAACGGACCAAAAATATTATTTAAAAAGTACAGAGTGCTAAGAGCTATAGCAGGTTGCAAGTTCTACCAGTTAAGCTGCGATGCTGGGAAGATGGATTTGAACTTTGACAAAATCTCTGCCCACGTAGGAGGGATATTGCAAAAATGAAACTAAAACTGGTTTCTTGTAATTGCAAATAATCTTGGATACCGGAACAGTTTAATCGTTAAAGCCACGGAAGAGTGATTTATTGTAAAGAAAGTGGCAGCTGGTATTGATAGTATCGGCGATTTATGGCACCACCTCAGGAAAACGATGGAGATACTTCCACCAAAGATTGTTTTTTTTATGCTGCTGTGCTGTTAATGTCAGCTTTGTTGGAATCATGTCTCTATTAGTTATACCGGGCGGTGAAGCTAAACGGTGTAGTAGACTTGCTGACATATATGTGTGTGTAGTAATATGCAGACTCAACTGGTAAAGCGAGTAACACCATCAAGGACAATTTCTAGGTTAAAAGAGAGAGGACAGCAACCATCCTGTGTAATTAATGCCTGTTTAGGAAAGTCACACTGGTGTTTTTTTTTGCTTTGATTTCGATATCGCAAACTTTATCTTGCATAACTATTTTCAGCTACTTGATAGCATGCATGTAAGAGCTGTTGGTGTAGTAGGGTAAATAGTTATTTTTGTTGTAAACACAGCCTGCAGTATTAATAATTGCATGGATGCCGATTACCCACCCCGTTTCTCTAGATTTCCTGAAAACAAAGGTGACAGTAGGCAGTCTGCTAACGTACTGTTTAATACAGTTGTGTTATCGTGTGTGCGTACGTATGTTTCTAACAGGTTCTGAAAAAATGGTACTCCATTAAGTTAGAAATAGTGGTTGTAAGGGACTTTAGGCTCTTCTTAGCCTGAAGCAAAGTTACAGGGTTTGAGCCTGAACACCTATTGTGTTATGTGGGGGCACACACACAAATTTCCCGATCTGTTTCACACATATTCTTCTTACCTGATTGCTCCATACTTTCCTGATCCGTTTCCTGCTCGCACTCCTATCTGTTAACAATTGCTCCATACCCATACAAGCTAATTTCCCGCTTGCAGCCAGCCGGACATGACGTCAGCTCCCGTTTGCCTTCACCACAACACCAAGCAAGCATCCTTAAAGAGCCAGCGCTTTTTTTTTTTTTTTTTTTTAGTTAAAAAGCTACCCCCCTTCTAAATAAGTTGTAATGAAATCAGTACAGTGCATATGCCTCCCGACGTCCCTGTCTCTAGCTCATGATAACAATAAACTTGTTTCCTGTCTATTCCTAGAACTTTCTAAAGCCTTTGATACCATCTCTCACTCTCTCCTGAATAAACTGACTAGTCTTAATTTCTCTCCCACTAGTAACGCTTTGTTTTACAGGTAATTCTCTGACCGATCTCAATCAGTGAAATGGCTTTCAGCACTCTCTCCCCCTTCCCATAAAAATGGGTATACCTCAAGGTTCTATCCTGGATCCACTGCTATTTAATATATTTACCAATCTACTCTATACTTCCTGCTCCCAGTCATCTCTTGTACAGTATGCTGATGACACTACTGTAATTACTATCTCTGACTCTCCCTCAGGCCTCATGTCTCAAACTCAAGATGCTTTTAGATCAGTCAAAACCTGGCTCTCCAATAACCAATTAATCCTAAACCCTAAAAAAAAAACTACTTCTCTTTCTCCCTAAAAATCTTAACCATCTCAAATCCACTTTTACTATACTGTCTCTCAACAAGACACCAATAGAAGTTGAATCTAGCACCAAACTCATATGTGTCACTAACGATGATCAACTTAAATTTGACTTGCACATCAATAACTGCATAAGAAAGACTCATCAAAAACTAGGCCTCCTTTATAGAAACAGAAAGTTTCTTACCAACAAAGCTAAAGTAATCCTATCTCATACCTGTCTACTACCTAGTCTTCTTTATGGATCACAAATCCTTACAAACCTTAATGCTAGACTTCTTGATAAACTTAACTCAACATATAACAAGATAGCCAGATTTGCTGCCCAACATACTTACAAAACTCATCACTGTGTCTCATTTAAATACGTAAACTCGCTGGAGTTATCCAACCTGCTCCTTCTCTCTCAATTTCAGATTATACATTCTATTCTATATCAGCCTTTCTGTTGTCCTACCCTATCATCCTGTATCTCTCACTATACTCCCACTAGATCACTCCGCAGCTCTGACCAAGACTTACTAGTTATCCACATACCTAGGACTAAAATGGGTAGCAATCTTTACAGCTATCATCCTACCATTGCCTGGAACAACCTTCCACTTCAAATTAGACTAATAACTCATCCCAAACAATTTAAATTGGCTGCAAAGGAACACCTAAAAGTTTTCTGGTCTTGCCGCTGTACTCATCCCCCATAATCTATCTCCCCATATATAAACTTCCTCACTATTTGTACACTTTTTTCCTCCTCTGTCATTGCATATCAGTCTCTGACTAACTTCCTTTTCCTGTCCCTTAGCCTAACTCCTACATACCTCCCCTCTTCTCTTATTTCCTATAACTAACCGATATTTAGATGGAACTAACACTACATGGCTGTATGAATATGTTAGAAGGCAGTACGAATGTCTGTTTGTCCATTTATTTCATATTACCTGTAGTATTGATGTTTTGCTTTTAAAATAATTATAACTTGGATAATGTTGCATATATCAGCTTAAACTGTAATTACCTCTGTAATTGTTTTTTACTTGCTATTGTTTAATGTTTTTGGAGCTTTTCTCCCTGGGCCTCCGCTGAAAAAGGGCTATTTTGCAGCTCAGTCGGACTTATCCCGGTCAACAAATGTAAAATAAAATAAATAAGTACTCCGGCTAATTGACAACTACATTACTCAGAAATATTGCTTCAGAATATGGCAGCTGCTAATGACAAATTATTTTATCCTTGTTACTATCATTTGCCTTATGTTACTGAAAAACAGTGAACACACAGTGACCTGCATGGATCCTTGTTTTTAAATTGTTGTTGTTGAAGATAACAGTCAGCCTGTGCATCCAGTGCTCCTATCCAGAGTCACTTACAATGTTATTGATAGTTCTCATCTCAAGCTTCACACAAAATTCATAATTCTTGTAATATATGTTATCACCTACATTTTCGCTAACATTGTGTAATAACTTATAAACCAAGTTAAATCTATTAAAAAATATAGCATTTTCATAAAATGTTGCACTATGTGAAGAGAAAAGCCCTAGTCATCTTTTATAAGCTTGGCTTCATTATTCTTAACTGTTATTAGAACTCTTATCACTTGAAGCTTCAGTTAAAACAGTCTTTTTCAGTGGTAACAAGAATTGCTCAGTAGGTGTGAAATGAGATGAGAAGGTCTCCATTTAGCTTGATGAGGTGGTTAAAAGAAGTGAAAATGTTCATCATTTGTCTTGATGGGACAGTGGAGCCAGAGGTTCATTTTGCATATCTGAGAGGTTCTCATACTGTCAGTTTGTTTGTGTCTTTCGGCTTTTCCCGGTTAGGGGTCGCCACAGCGGAATGCCGGTCCGCTAGTGATCACACTGTCAGTGCTTCTCATTAACACGATCGTAATTTCAGTGTACTTGAAGTGTTGCAGAAGGTACAGAAGCCATTATTGATAGGGTATGGCATTGTAGGAGGTGAGACGTTTTAAAATTCCTACAGGATCTTTGGCTCAGTTGAGAACCCACAACCAGAGTGAAAACTTGGATGAAAGTTTAGTGCAATTTTTTTTTTTTATTATTTCTCATTATTTAAAGACTGGGCTGAGTGGGTTTTGTGAAAAGCCCAATGATCCTGTTGCTATTCGTGTCACAGATAATTGCCATGTTTTGTTCCATGAGTACTGTGCATGTTTTTGCATCGACTATTTGAAAGTCATACTCTTTGCAGAAGAAGACTGCTGCCACAGCACATGCATACTTAATGGCATTAATACAGGTATGTGTAACTTTTTATTGTAGAGATTGTGAAACTGTGACAAATCAATGATTTCAGCTCCTATAGGGTGTGTGTATATGTTGAGGAAGTATATATATTTACATATATAGTGTATGTATATATGTGTATATATATATATATATATATATATATATATATATATATATATATATATATATATGTGTGTGTGTGTGTGTGTGTATAAATATTTACTTCTGTTTCAGTATGTCAAAGGAATGTAGTTCTTTGTAGTAGCTGTTTTGTTTGATTATCTTACAAATTCACTATTTTAACTGCAGTATGAGTGAGCAGTTATTTATACTCACATTTTTTCTCTCTCCTTTTTGTCTTACTTTTAATTCAGCTGTGTTTTTTTATGTTTATTTTTTTTAATGATTAAATATGCTACTGTTTTCTGAGAGATGCGAGTGATAGTGGGAGACAAAGGTAGCTGGTTGCATAATGTAAAATTACTGCTATATATCATCTTAAGTATGTAGAAGTGTCAGAAATGAACATTTGGAGGGGTCAACATTTATCACGTTTTTATAACACCAAGTTAACCTGGAGTCAAACAATCATCCTAAACAATGGAGGACTGAAAAAGTGTTTTCATTCATTTTTGTGGTTATTCATTATTGTGGACATAACTGTAGTCTTGAGTATGTCTTATGATGATGTAAGGGGGTTTAACTTTGTTACCCTGTTGTTTAGTGTCTTGTCATTGCACATCAATTTCTTAATGCTGCTGGCTTTTTTTTTCCATTACAGTACACTACTCTGGGTGGGGACCATGCTTTTGGGGGATGAGAGATCAGATCATGGATTGGGAAGTGTTGTTTTTGCTCGGACTAAATCCTAGGGAATCACCTCTTTTTTTTGGAATCCCCTCTTTGTCATATATTTGTTTTGCTTACTTTCCAGCGCAAGTATTTACTACTACTCTAAAAACCCGTTATTGCTAAATAATGGCAGTGTAGGCTAAGTGATTTACACAAAAAGAGATGATTTTCAAGCAACATTTAGGTCTTTTCAATTAGTGTGTGTGTGTGTGTGTGTGTGTGTGTGTGTGTGTGTGTGTATGTATATATATATATATATATATATATATATATATATATATATTTATAGGTTCATAGGTTCATACTAGGCTATTTGCCCTAGGGCATTTATAAGCCTAGCAAGAGTGTGTTTGGCTTTCGCCACCCATTTTAAATTAATTTTGCTATGCCTTTTTTGAGGTTAGTATACTGTGCCTCTGTCTAACAGTTACACAGAAGTGATAGCCGGGGTAAACCTACGATCTCCCATCCACTCATCAAGATTCCTCTTGAAGAGAGTCAATGTGGGACTCTGCCTAACCTGGACTGGGATTTTATTCCAGAGTGAAGGGAGCCTCTGGGTTATGAATCTGTCCCTCCAGCATGTCCTATTTATTTCAGTGCTGAGGTTCAAGTCTCGAGCGTAGCTCGATGGCATTTGGATTTTCTGAGGTGCAGCATGTCCATTAATTCCGGGTTGGACATGGCTTTATCGTCAGGCACAGATCGCCTCTGAGCAGGCGGTATGCCACTGAGTAGAGCTGGAGTTTCTTTAACCGCCAGCATATGGCATCTGTTTGAGCCCTTTGATCCTCTTGGTGAGGTACTTTTGGGGTCTTTCCAGTTGCTGCAGGTGTCTGGTAAGGTACATCCCAAAGGGGCATTGTACTCAATTATGGGCCTGATGAGGGATGAGTAAAGAGGCACGATGACCTCCCCTGATCTAGATGTGAATCCCTTCATGATTAGGTGGGCTATATAAAATGTTTTTCTAACCACTTTGGCCACGTGGTTGTCAAATGAGAGATTGCTATCAACTTGGGTCCCCAGGTCCCTAATGACTTCTTCTGTACTTAATGGATTACCACCTATGTGGTAATTTGTGGGCACTTTGTTTTTGCCAAAGGGGATGACTATACACTTTTTGGCGTTTAGCTTGAGGCCATGGCTCTGGCACCAGTTGTCTGTTTCTATGAGGCCCTTTTGGAGGATGCTTGTGTCGGCTGGAGAGTTGATTATGGTGCCCAGTTTGCAGTCATCTGCGAACTTGGTCAGCCACAGTCCTTCCGTGTTGGCCTGTACTGCCGAGAAATATATACCGAACAAGAGAGGTCCCAGGACTGAGCCTTGTGGGACCCCACTTGTAACTGGTTTGGAGTCTGACATGGCTCCAGCAATTCTAACCATGTGGGTTCTGTCCTTGAGCCAGTTTGCAACCCATCTAGTGACATAGGGGTTTATATTTAAGCTGGTGAGCTTATCTATAATGCCTGAGTGGGGTATTGTATCGAAGGCTTCTGCGAGGTCCAGGTAGGCTGTGTGGACCACCTTCCCCTTGTCAATGGCCTTGGTGACTGTTTCAAAGAAATCGACCAGGTTTAAGAGGCAGGATCTGCCCTTAACAAAGCCAAACTGGGTAGGATCCAGTGTCTGTAGGTCCCCAATATCTTTATTTATGAGGTCCATGATGATCCTTTCCATAGCTTTGCAGACCAAGCTAGTCAGGCTTATGGGGCTATAGTTTCCAGGATCCGTTGAGGCACCACCTTTGTGGAGAGGGACCACTGTTGCTGTACGCCACTCTTTGGGTACATATCCTGTAGTAAGGCTAAGATTGAACAGTAGTTTTATGTTTGGGTTATATATGTGTGTATGTGTGTGTGTGTGTGTGTCTGTGTGTTTTGTGTGTGTGTGTGTGTGTGTGTGTGTGTGTGTGTGTGTGTGTGTGTGTGTGTGTGTGTGTGTGTGTGTGTGTGTGTGTGTGTGTGTGTGTGTGTGTGTGTGTGTGTGTGTGTGTGTGTGTGTGTGTGTGTGTGTGTGTGTGTGTGTGTGTGTGTGTGTGTGTGTGTGTGTGTGTGTGTGTGTGTGTGTGTGTTTTGTGTGTGTGTGTGTGTGTGTGTACATGAATGTGAAGAGTGAAAGGGATCTATCAGTAGGAAACAGCAGTTAAGAGGTTTGCATACCTCTGGACCTCTTAGCTCAAGATAGAAACTGCAAAGTTGCTTGAAGGGCAGGATTTGTGTTAGTATGCATGTTCCAATCCACAGCTGTGTTTTGGGTTCAGGGATGGAGTAAGGTTGATCTAGCAGTGCCAGCAGCAGCAGTTAAGACCTTTGCATACCCTTGACCTCTTAGCTAAAGGGATCACCGGCTAAAGGGATCACCAGGGAAAAGGTTTCATTTGATGTCAGTGAAGTGCTTGGGCCTACATAGACACACATCCAAAGGTGTCTTTCATGGAAATGTTCCATTTGGCATCAGTTAAGTGTTTGTGCATTCATGGAAACACTACTGAAGGGATCCTTGAGTGGAAATGTTCCATTTGGTGTCAGAGAAGTGCTTGGGCCTACATGGAAAAGTATTGAAAGGAACACTGGGGGAAATGTTTGATTTGGTGTTAGTGATGCACTTATACAGACATGGAGAAATCGCTGAAAGGGTCATTGGGGAAATGTTTCTTTTGGTATCAGTAAAAGTGGTTGTACAGACATGGACCTACTTCTGAAATGACCATTGGGGGGAAATGTTTTATTTGGTGCCAGTGAATGACTTCAGCAGTAATGGACCAACTACAGAAGGGTTCATTTCAGGAAATTATTCATTCTATTGTCACTGAGGTCTTTGTGCTGACATTTTTTGGGGAAAATGTTTCATTTGGCATCAGTGATATGCTTGTGCAGACGCATACAACTTACTGATGAAATTGTTTTGGAGAAATGTTCAATTTGGTGTCAATGAAGTGCTTGTGCGGGCATGGACAAACTATTAAATGGATCGCTGGGGGAAATATTTCATTTGATGTTAGGGAAGTGCTCATGCCTGCATGGGCAAACTACTGAATATATCTTTGGGAAAAATCGTTCATTTGATCTCAGTAAAAGTGCTTATCCTGGGATCATTGGGGGCATACCTGTCAACTGTCCAGATTTTTGCCTCATATTCTTAGTATGTTCCTCATTAAATTTTTTGGTTTTCTGAATTTTTGTGGCAACTCAGTGAGGATTAAAATCACTGTATAATGACAGGCATTTGAGTTTCAGAATTCATATTATCCAGAAAATGAAGGGTAACACAAGACCTTGTATTCTCACAACTTTCTAAGTTTATAAGAGCAATACTTAACATTTCTCCCAATTTTTGGTGCTTTGTCCCCCCATTATTTTTGGCTTTGACTGGATTTTTTATGCTAAGAGGTTGAGAGCTATGATTGGGGGATGTGTTCCATTTGGTTACAACAAATTGCTTGGGCACACATGAAAAAATATTGAAGGTATCTTTGGGAGAAATGTTTCATTTGGCATCAGTGAAGTGCTTATGTAGGGATCACTGGGCAAATGTTTCAGCTGGTGTCGGTGAAGTGCTTGTGCAGACATGGACAAATTAGTGCAAGGATTGTTGGGGGAATGTGCCATTTGGTGTCAGTAAAAGTTCTTGTGCAGATGCGGAAAATGTACTGAAGGGATCATTGGGGGAAATGTTCTGTTTAATGGTAATGACATTCTTGTGCATACATAGACATACTTCTGATGGGATCATGGGGGAAAAGTTGCATTTCCTATCAGTGAAGTGCTTGCATATGCATGCACGAACTATTGAAAGGATATTTGAATGAAAAGATTCATTTGGTGTCAGAAAACATTCTTGTTTAGACATGGACCAAATACTAAAGGGATCATATGTCAAAATCCACAATGCACAACCTTCGAAGGAGAATAATAATTTTAGAAAAATCTAAATAATTTTATCTCCTGTGTTACTAATACTATTATTATTATTATTCTCCTTCGAAGGTTGTGCATTGTGGATTTTGACATATATAGTGTGGTTTGTCCATGTTTAATTATTTACAGATGCATTTCTGACTGCATATCTCTGTGTGTTTTTATTTATTTATATTATGCAGTCTATGATTTGATGTTTTTTATATATATAGGGTTGCTACACGTATGTATTTTTATATATATTTATATGTACATTTTTATTAGTCATTTGTTTTTTATATTTCAAATGTAGATGAGTATTTATATCAATTAGTTGATTGGTTCACGTATATATAAAGAACAGACTTCTGGGGTTTTTTAGATGGATCTGAAGAAGCATTTATTGTGAAAGCACTCATCCGTTTGTGTGCACCTACTGAAAATAAAAGTTTGGTATTTTAACCTTACTATCACTGCACTCGGCTTTCTTATTTAATTTAATTGATTTACTCTCCATGGAGCTGCAGCGTTTACTTGTGGAGCGTTAGACTTTGTCTGTTACTTCTTATTCGTTTTTTATTCTACCCTCCGCAAGAGTAAGGTCTGGCTTTAACTATGGCAAACATTGAACTGGACTATGTGCCGAGAAGTGACGATCGTGGGACTGGAGCCCTACAGACACATTTCCAAAGGTACTTAAAAGAAACAGTTAGTGCCACTTGTTTTTTAATTATGCGGCTGCCTCTGATGATGTCATCGAACTGAACATCGACTCTGAGAGACTGCACGCTATACTGGATGATATGGAAAGAGACTTTATGAAGCTTAAAAGGCTTCAAACGCAGCGGATACTCTTTCAATTTTGTCTCAAGCAGCACATTATTCCACGAGGCTTGAGGGTGTTTACCATGCCTAATCAGGGCAAGGAGTATCCGGATTTACTCGCGCAATGGCAGCGTCTTAATATTGAGGTGAGTCGCAAGTATCTACAACTGTTGATTGACTTTTTTCAACCTGAGGAATTCAAGTTAATGGAGTGCATTAGAAATAAGCAGCAGGCACTTTTCAATAATTTTCCTGACAAGGTGGTTACACCATTATTTGAGAACCTATTGGACTGTGTTCTAGCTTATGAGAGGAAGCTGTTACAGCAGAAACGACACAAGGCCACTAGGGATCTTAACGATTTTAAACTGGGCAATGTGTTTTTATGGTCCAGGTCAGGACAAGATCCCAATATACCTCCCCCATCGACTCACAGGGACCCACCTGCTGTTGTGGGTTCCAAGAGGGATGGGGGACACATGCATTCTAATTATACTGGTAGTTCCATGTGCGATAAGACAACACAAGGCACAAGTGGAAATAATGTTTTAAATAGTGCCAATGCAAGTATTGACACTGCCCCCATGGAGGATAACTCTCTTAGAGGCTGTATTGATGGAGACTCTATTAGTGATGTCGTATGCACTGTTAAGGAGGCATCATCTGCTACCAAGACTAATATAGATAGTTGCAAGGATTCCGTTGATGTCATCCACATCATTCATCCTAGTGCATGCATGGATAATTTGTTCCCTGAAGTACATGTTATTAAGGATGGACCTGTTACTACTAAGGGAGGACCAGAGGTCGTGGTTAGACCTAAAAAAGCAACCAGTGTGATTGGATCCAACAACTGTACCAGTTTGGATTTAACTTTTCCTCTGCCCGTACGCATGGAGAAGGGTCCTCGCAGACCACGCTCCATGAGTCGGAGCAGACAGAAGAGGAAATTATCAGGAGATTTCATACCACATCAGACTTTAAAGAAAATGTGGAACAGCAAGAATTAGTACATAATTTATCTCATGTCAACCTAACTAATGATGACATCAGTCTTTTGAATAGAGGCCTGAATTTTATTCCCAAAAGCCAGAGTAGACTAACTGACACTATCATGGACTTGAAGTTATTTTGTAGGAATGTAATGCTTAAACTTATGTATAATAATGCCCAAGGAGAGTTTACTCAAACCAGGGAATTTGTTTTTAAAAACTTGAGTGATTATGTACCAATGCATCACCCTTTAGTTGAAGCATTTTTTTAGATTGACCGAAGATGAATTATATAACTATTACAATATTAATTTGAGAAGAAACAGACAGAGACGGAGAGACAACTTGACCTTTCAGGAACGACAGTGTCTCAGAAAGTTACAGAATGACCCCACCATCCTTATCAGACCAGCTGCTAAAGGTGGTAAAGTTGTAGTTGTGGGCATGTCTTTTTATGTAGAGGCCATGACTTTAATGCTACAGGATAGGTTCTATGAACCCACACTTATTGATGAGGTCCATTCAGTTGTTAATTACATCAGTACTACACTTAACGACATATTTAGAAGTAAATTGATAGACAAGGAGCTATATGAATACCTCATGGTTCGTGCACCGGTTATACCAATTATACAAGGACTCCCCAAGATACATAAAGATGAGGAGAACCCACCTATGAGACCGATAGTCTCTGGCCGTGGTTGGGTTACCGAACATTTATCAGTTTTTGTTGAAAAACATTTGAGACGTGTGTTGAATGGTAATGTTACAGTGCTAAAGGATTCTAAGCAGTTCTTAATTGATTTATATGAATGTATTGGACACCAGGGGCAGTCATGTAATTACATTTTTGCTACCTTTGATGTCCAATCCTTGTTCACTGTGATTCCCAATGATATAGGACTCGATTATATATCACATTACTTGAAAGGGCACAGCAATTACACTGCAGTGCTGATAGATCTGATAGTACATTTCCTGGAACTGGTATAAGAGAACAACTTCTTTATGTTCCAGGATCAGATTTATAGACAACGGGATGGCGTAGCTATGGGCACACCATGTGCCAATAGTTACGCCAACATGTTCCTTGCCCATTGGGAGGAGCACATTTTATTCACGGATGATTTATTTTGCAGACACGTAGTGTTTTATAGAAGGTTTGTTGATGACCTTTTCGTTCTTTGGGATGGGACATCATCACAGTTGGAATCAATGTTAACAATTATGAATAGTTTAACTACATTCCTTAATTTTACCATGAATCATTCAGCAGACAGGATTGATTTCCTAGATTTATATATTGAGAGACTAACAGACAACTTGATTAATACGGGAGTCCATCGTAAGGCTTGCCATTGCAACTCCCTGTTATTAAGGTTGAGTATGCATCCACCCTTTGTTTTTAAGAACATTATGAAAGGACAAGCTATTAGAGCCTCGCATCTCAACCCTACCAACAATGGCTTTACCTCGGAGTTAGAAAGTCTTAGGAATAGATTATCAATTCGGGGATATAGTGATGGTGAGATTAACTCATATTTAGAGGAGGCACGAACCTTACGTACTACTCTGGGTTCACCATATTTCGGACCTAGAAGCCAGTATGAGGAGATGGAACTCATACGACCTATAGACCTGTTAAGTTTTCCACCTGCTTTACTTCTGATTTACCCCATTTAAAGGAAATCATCAATAGGCACTGGGATATTCTCCTTGTAGATGACGATTTGAAGAATATTGTGGGGGAAACACCAGGTTTTCTGTTTAGGAACAAGAGTAATCTGAAGCGACTGCTATGCTATCCTAGATTCGATAGGACCATGACGAACACTGGACACACCAAACCGTGTGGTCATTGTAATTTCTGTTCCTTTATAGATAGCAGTGAGGTCTTCATCCATCCGGATGATCATGTTACCTTTCCTACTAAGGTGGATGCTAATTGCATGACATCTAATGTGGTATATTTAGCCACTTGTCAGGCTTGCCCAAGCTTTTATGTTGGTAAAACCAACCGTCCGTTACAGGACAGAATGAGGGAGCAAGTTTACCACATGAAGAAGGGCACTTTACATAATGCTTTAGCGAGACATGTGGTCTCCCATGACAGGGGTCACACTTTCTTATTTCGGGTATTAGAGATCATTATTGTCAATAAGAGGGGCGGTGATATCAAGAATTTTACAGAAGCCAAGGAGACTGATTGGATCATCACACTAAAGGCAGACAGGGGCCATGGTTTGAATGATAGAGCTTCGATCAAACCTAGGTTGAAACAGCGTAGGAACATTAAATAATTTGGATGCTCCTTATACATCCACGTTGTTTATTCCCAATGCTGGTTTGCACTTATTAGTACACATAGTATTAGTAACACAGGAGATAAAATTATTTAGATTTTCTAAAATTATTATTCTCCTTCGAAGGTTGTGCATTGTGGATTTTGACATATATAGTGTGGTTTGCCCATGTTTAATTATTTACAGATGCATTTCTGACTGCATATCTCTGTGTGTTTTTATTTATTTATATTATGCAGTCTATGATTTGATGTTTTTTATATATATATAGGGTTGCTACATGTATGTATTTTTCATATATATATTTAGATGTACATTTTTATTAGTCATTTGTTTTTTATATTTCAAATGTAGATGAGTATTTATATCAATTAGTTGATTGGTTCACGTATATATAAAGAACAGACTTCTGGGGTTTTTTAGATGGATCTGAAGAAGCATTTATTGTGAAAGCGCTCATCCGTTTGTGTGCACCTACTGAAAATAAAAGTTTGGTATTTTAACCTTACTTTCGCTGCACTCGGCTTTCTTATTTAAATCAACTGATGTTGTTGTCTGGATATATATTCGATATGCAGCTGGTACATTTGTAAGATGCCTGGTAATTATATATCCGTTTGATAAGTTCATCGGTATTTAGTAGACATGCAGTTGAAAAGACCGATAATAAGCTTAGCCAGCTAAGACCGAGCACTGCTGAGTGAGTTAAGCTCTGTGGACCTGAAGGACCATGCTATATACCACAAAGAGGATTAATGATTTCCAGGCTATTCATTCAGAATACTGAATAGAGACCATGTCTAGTATTGCTTGACATGCACAGGAAGGTTTTATTCAGTGAGTGTGCCAACACTCAAGTAAGATTAAGATCTGTAAAAATTTGGGTGACTGAAGGAAAGAATACTCGTTACTTGATAGGTTCACTGGTGGTTAGTAGGATACTGACCCATAGGTCTTTATAAGCCTATCCGTGGGTACCCAATATAATACTAGAGAAACACAATATTAAGGATCTAGCCTAACGTCAAAATCTTAGTTAACAATAGATGCTCATATCTAGGAGCATAATAGGTGAAATCCTGGAAAGGAATTTATGGTTTCCCATCCAGGCATCCAGGCTACATGTAAACAGGCTCATAGAGAGGCTCTGTTTGATGTGAATTGCTTGCCTATTCAGGAGGAGTGGCAATCTCTGAGAGACATATCTGTCTCTCCAGCAGGTCCCATTTATGTCACAGCCCAGGATAAGGTGCATGGAGCAAGAGACCCTTATCCCATTATTCTTGCTGATGTGCATAGTTTCAAGTTCGGTTTGGAATCTAAGATTGGTGTGTATGGTGGGCACAAGTCTACAGTAAGTAGTCTGTATGCTAATGAGTACAGTGACAGTGACTTGAGTCTGTCAGTGCATGACATGTGGTGGAGACCCTGTAATTTTCTTGCTTAGAAATCTCTGGGGTCTCTCAAGTTGCTGCTGGTGGGAGGGTAGGTAAATACAAAGGGAGCATTGTACTCAGTTATTAGTCTGATGAGGGTTGAGTACAGGAGAATTATGACCTGTTTTGCTGTTGAGGCAATGCCTTTGCTAACGATGTGACCAATGTAGAATGCCTTAGTTTCCAGAGTAGACACATTGTGGTTAAAGTTTAGGCTACAGTCAACTTGCATTCCCAATTCTATCAATAGTGAGTTGTTACTTAGGGTATTATTATTTATATGGTAGTCTGCATGGATATCATTTGTATCTAATGGGATGATAATGCATTTTATTAGCACTGAGTTTGAGTCCACAACTTTGGCAACAATCATTCAGTTGTGTAAGTCCCTCTTGAAGTATATTGACATCTTCTGGCCACTAAATGTTTGCACCTAATTTTGATGCATGAGCAAAGTTAGACACACCGTCAGTTTGGCCTGAACTTCTGAGAAGTGTATGCCAAACAATAGGGGGCCAACACTGACCCCTGTGGAACACCACTGCAGACAGGTGTGCTGGTCAAGGTATAGTCACGAATGTTGACTGAGTGTTATCTGAAGGTGAGACAGTTACCAACCCATCTGACAACATAAGGGTTTATATTCAACTGGGAGAATTTATCAATGATGCATGAATGTGCGACTGTATTAAAGGCCATTGCTAAGTCAAGGTCGGATGTATGCACAGATTTGCCTTCATTTATGCCTCTGGTGATGCTTTTGAAGTCATCTATCAGGTTTAACAGGCATAGACTATCTTTTACAAAAACAAAATGTGTCAGATTAAGGGTTTGTAGGTCATCTATGTCCTTATTTATATGATTCATGACAATTTGTTCCATGGCCTTACAGATAAGGATGGTTAAAATTATGTCTCTGTAGTTTCTGTAGTCGGAGTCACACTTTTAATAGTGTTGTTAAGTGGCATATGTCAAATGGAAAAAAAAAACTTACTTATAAAACTAGCAATAAATGGTCACTGAGACGAAGGCTGTAAGGAACAGCTTATACTGTCACTGTAATCAAAATACATGACAGTGAATGACTGTCTGCATGTATATATGTATATATCCACCAACACAGCACATGTATGGGTGTGTGTACATCTGTGTACATAAACATAGATACACAAATTCAGACACAGATTTGTGTGTGTGTGTGTGTGTGTGTGTGTGTGTGTGTGTGTGTGTGTGTGTGTGTGTGTGTGTGTGTGTATGTGTGTGTGTGTGTATGCATTATTTGTGAGCCTTTCTTATGGGGTCGCCACTGAAATGGGCCTTTTGCCTCAGTTTTACTAACCCAGTTATCAAATGGCAAATTAAAAAAATAAATTTTACATATATATATATATATATATATATATATATATATATATAAAACAACATATAAACAGCAAATACATTTTAAATAACCAAATAAATGCATATGAAAAACACATGACACATTTAATTATTTATTTAAATTATTATCTATTTCCATCTTGATAAGGGAATTAGTGGTCTCATCAACATAGACATCTAATTCACAAAAAAAGGTAATTTTGAGAATAGGTATGAGAATTCAAATAGTACAGGTGATGTACACCACTAAAACAATGAGCTCCAGTTCAGACAAAGTTTAAATAAAATACACGCAGTATTACATATCCAGCATAGACAAATTTGGCAGGCATTCAAAAATGGCTTGAATAAATAACCGGTCACTAAAACATAGCAAGGCTGTGGTTTTTACAACCACATGAATATAAACTTTACATATTGCATACATGCTTGTTATGCACATAGTTAGGAAGACTACGTTTACCTCAACTTTCAAATGGTAACCAGTGTAACTCTACTGCAGTCCAATATTCAGAAAAAGAGTGAAATATCCAATCATTTTACCACAATACAGGGAAGAAAATAAAATTCAGTTGAATGGAATGCGTATTATACAGACAGGTACTGTGTGTGATTCATGAAGGGTATCAGCTAATGGGAAATTACTTTTAGTACAGTAACAAGATTCAATTTCACAGTTGTCTGACATGTTTTCTTTTTATATGGTAATGTTATGAGTGTATTCCTCTAGAATCTTAGGATATCTGCAACTCAGTGGGTTTGTTTCCAAGATGAGAATGTCCAAAGTAATGCTTTCTATCAAATTTGGGAAAACTGTCTTATAAATTGTATGTCTGCATGAGTACATGCACTAATAAGCAACATAATTCTGAACATATGACACATAATTAACAGTGAAGGGGAAAAAAGCATGTAGCAACAAGCATGAAATATAAGCAAACAAAAGTAAATAAAATTGCCTAGGTTGGGATAATCTTTCCACTAAGTTTTACAAAAAAACAGCACATACTAAAGATATAATTTCACTGCTGCAAAGGCTGAGTGTGACTACATAGCATATCAAGTGGATTGTAAACCAGTCATTCAACTAATAGTCTATGGGTGGGGGAGGGAAAGTACAGAACAACAAACTGTAAATTCTAAGCAGTCCTTATAATAACCGTGCCACACTGAAGTTTGTGAATTCTAACATCCAGTATGCAAACAAACATATCTGAAAATCCTGCCTCTGTGTGAATATGTGACTTACACTGCACTAAAGGGTAAACAAAATACTCTCTAGCAAGCAACTAATTTTAGAAACAGAATAATGCCCCTTTACAAAAATTGCTTTACTGCTGTGCTTTCTAGAGTAGCAGCAGCAGCAGTCTGGTCGTAAAATGCATGAAAGGCTACTTTTCTCAATGGATAAAATGCACAGGTTAGACTAATGAATGGCTCACATGGAGAGCTGTTGTCAGTAGAACTGCAATTTGAGATGGAATCTGTCTAAAACCTTGGAAACTTCCTGCAGGTACGTTTACCCTACCCCCCTCAGCCAAAAATGAGCATGCTCAGAAAGGCAAACCTGAAATGTAAACAAAGGCTGAATCAAAACAAAAAATCCCTGGGATTGTCCCTTTAAGGCACTTGCTAGGTAATTTTACAAGGTCTTTGGTATTCATTTTTCAGCAAACTAGGATGGGGGTTAGTTTAGTGGTTTGTCTTTACAACATATTTTTATTTGTGAATGGTTCTATTCTATATGTTTTCATTTGATATTTTTTATTTAATGTGCATGTTTAAGTATGAGCCCACTTGGTTGAAATGTCCTAGTCCCTTGAATTAGTAACAAGTTAATATTAATAAAAATGTAATAATGATTTAATAATTCTCAAATATCTGCACCAATAATTTTTCACCATATTTAGTATCCTTTATTAACTATTTTTATAGCTACATATTGCACACATGTACATAAGTTTTAAAATATAAATATTTTTTGCATTTATATGCATCGTATAAGGTTAATTTTAAGAAAAAAGTTGTTAATATAAATTATATTAGAGGTATTTAATTAATGTTTATGACTAATAGATTTTATTTAAATGAGCATTTATTTTAACTGTCATAATTGGATTCAATTTGTTTTATGTATAGAGTTGATTCATTGTCTTGAATTTGTCTGAAGAGGTTGGAGCATTGACTCCGACAAAAGTGCTCACAATAAACGGTGTGGTGTGGTGTACCTACAGTCTGCTTGCCTATTTGTTATTTTTACCAGTTTGTTAAGTTTTTGGAGTTTAATGAAACAAAGGATAATAGTACAATAGAAAGATGACAGCATAAGTAGGGATGTGGGTATAATAAGAAATACTATCAGCTGTTTTTGTAGTTCCAAAATTGAGCTGAGGCAGATGACCAAAGAGTGAAACTGAAGAAACTGAGGGTGAAGTTTTTCAAATGGCACAAAAAGTGGGAGTGTGAGGGAAAAGGAAAGAAGAGATATAGATGAGGGAAGAGAGATTATTGCTGCTGGGTGAAGAGAAGTGAGGGACAAGAAAGAAGTAGCTGGGGATAGTAAATTCAAACTAAGCAATATGGGGTAGAGTTGAAGGCAGGAAATTAGGACAGGAGGTAGAGGTATGGAGTACTGTTAGAAAATGTGAATACTTTATTACAGTCCAAAATCAACAGGAAGACAATCTTGTTATGCACATTTCTAACATCAGAAAAGTGTATAACAACCTCTTTTCCCTTTTAGAGCTGTTATGCTGTAGTTTCACACTGCAGAATGGATAGAAACTGCTGCAAAGCAGCATCAAAAATGTTTGATGGTTTACTTCATGCTGCCACAGCAAAATATGACATTGTGAAGTGTCAGCTTATATAGCAGTTAACTGACCAGAGGTACATTTCACTTCTTGCCAGTATCTGTGTAGTTACGCTAGTGTTAGACAGCTTTCAAAGGTGTCACACATAAGTACCTGCACTTCTTTCTCTTCTGTTCGGTCTCTTCTCTCTCTCTCTTCATAAGTGGTAATACATGTGTGCCCTGAAGCTCCATGTACCATAAAATTTATTATTCCGCTTTCTCTGATTGTTATCAGCTAGTTCATTGTTTTCAAAATGGATGTCAAGAGTTGCCCATACACTTTGCTTTGTTATGGTGTTGAGATGAGCAAATAATCTTCTATATTCTATATTTGCACGTATATGTTTTTTTTCTTGGGGGGGTTATGTATTAGTGTATGATACTGCTTTTTGCTTTTGTAATTTAACATCAATAAGCTATTTGATAAAAAAAAACAGACACAAATAAAAAACATCTGTAGCTTTAAATGTGAATAGTTTAAGGATTAATGAAAGGTTCTAGGGGGCTTTAGACTGAAATAATAGTTTAAGATGAATATTTTATGCCACTAGGTCGAAGGCTTCAGTATTCTAACTATAAAAGCATGGGGATAGCTGTATTAGTTACGAAAGGGGCTAATAGTCAAGATTTGTTATGGTCATGGCTTTAACGTTTAGAACTAAAAAAAAGGAAGGATGTGTAGAATTAACACAGAAAATCTTAGTGTTAGTGTTAGTTGGATGGGAATGTGACTCTGAGCTGTATAAACATATGCTCCTCAAAAGAAAAAAAAGAACCTGAATTTATGTAATGAAACTGGACAACTTTTGTGTACTAGGAAATAAGGAAATAATGTGAGAGTAGGTGGGGGATATTAAGCCTGAAGCAAAATCAACAAAAAAAGTCAGAGTTTATTATACAGAAAAGTGACGCATAACTGAATAGTAAAGCTTCAGAGTGTAACTCTACATATCACAGGGGAAATCTGTAATTGTGTGTTAAATATATTTTGGACATTTGAATGTTTAGTAAAATAAAAAATTCTGGTTTGTGTGACATATAAGGGCTTGTCCAGATATTGAGAGATGTCAAGAAAGAGGTAAAGGAGTATGGCAAGGGTATGTAGATTTATTAAAGAAATGTGTTTTAGTTCATTGCACATAAACACATTAATTGTAACCTAGGCCAAACACATTTGAATGAAATGCAAATATGACTGAAACATTTGTTTCAAACATTGTATTTAAAATAAACTATCTGAAGCTTTAAGGTCAAAACTTTAATTTATTTGTTCAGAGCCCACCTAATTCTTGTTTAACATGCTTAGTCCTTGCAGTTAGAATAATAAGGTGATATAGGAGTAAGGACAACTACACTGTGGAGTATTGAAGGGTTTTCCCCCTACAGTGGTCAGCTTATTAACTTTAACTCTTAGAGTTATTGACACAAATTGGCAAAAGAAAAAAAAAAATCCTTTTTGAAGAAATCATTTCAAGTACAACTTAATACTGTAATGCAGATTGCAACAAATATAAAGAACAGAAAGATAATATCGTATAACAACTGAGGCAAGTCTTTTACAATAAAATACAAAAGCATAATCCACAAAGTAAAATAACTCGTCCTTGCAGTATCAAGTAATCAGGCTGATTTAGCCACATGCAAAAGATACAGCAGAGCACTTTATATTACTACAGTGGGATCAGCATCAAATGTGCTCAGTTATTTGTTCACATCAGTCAAAAGCATGCAGTCCTTTAGGTTCAATGACATACTTCAGTGAAATGATAGTTTCAGTTAGTTAGTAAAATATTAATAATAGTAGAATAGTTCCATTACACAGAGAAAGAAAGGTGTTTTAATTTCTTGATTTGATTTTAAATTCATTTTAACAGTCTGTATCTGCTTTAGCTAAAGTATTTAAGCTTATATTAGAAATTCCAGTACATAGTCACACTGCATTTTGCTGTTAAGAGGTCTAACTGTTGGTATTAAGCCATAGTTTCATTCTTATGTACTGGGTGTATGTCAGGCTAGTTCAGTACTTGTTTTTGCATTAAGTGAGTTTCAGGCTGATCGGGTTAGAGCAAAGGGTCTAAGAATTCCAAAGTTGCTGTTTGCTATGATCTTTTAAATCACAATACACATAATCCATTAAATGCTGAGGTTCTAAAGATTAACTTGCCTAAAACTCAAAGACCTCCAAGACACAACATAGGCACAAAACACACTCAGCAAATTAAGTCTATTTCCTCACATAGCACAAGGAGTCCCAAAGTCACAGATGCTGAGCTTTTAAAGCAGGATTTGACCTAACCAATAGATGACTTCATTGTAAAACATACAGATGTGCCTCTTACTAGGCTGAGCAAGGAACGTGTGATGGTTAGTTGCTTGTCTGGTGCCAGGATCCATCAGATCATGCATGCACTCAAGTCAAATGAAAAACAAGTGCTATTATGACTCTGTCATAGTTCATGCTGGTGTCAATGACTTGAGGTGTATCCCCCTGGACTATATGAAGACAGACATGATGGAGTTTTCAGACTAGGTGCCCAAGGCAGATATGAGCCTAGCTTAGTTTGAGACTAAAATAGCTAACCAAGCCAAAGACAGTCACAAGGCGTTTTTTAATTATGTTTGTAATTTCAAAAGCACAATGCAAAAATGCTATCTTCACTGAGGATGGATATAGCGAACCTACTAAATGATAAATTTAGCTCTAACTTTACCCCTGTTTCCCCTCCATCTGTCCCTCAAATATACCTGACACTGGCTCACCTCTTGCTGTCACACAAGACCAAGTCCTAAAAGTGCTATCAAAAATTAAAAACATTGCAATGTTGGGTGCTAAAAATATCGCTGGATGCATCTCAGATAGCATGAAGCATGATTTAGCCACACCCCTAACAACATTGTTCAGTCTCAGTCTCCATACAGTTTTGTACCAAGTGAATGGAGAACAGCTACAGTCATTCCCCCTGCATAAGGGAGGACCTTCCATAGACCCATAAGTCTGACCAGCTTCATCTGCAATACCATGGAAAGACTTATCATGAAACTAACAATTCAGGTCATAGGGACCCTCCAAACAATGAACCCATCTCAGTTTGGATTTGTCAAGAGCAGGTCATGCTTAATCAACCTGGTAGATTTTTTTTGAAAAGGTTACCCAGGCAATGGATGAAGACAAAACAGTTCACATCACATACCTCAACCTGGCCAAGTCTCTTGACACAATTCCCCCTCATGTATGTGTAGAAAATTAAAATAAACTTAGAGTAAACCCATATGTACTCACTGGATTGCCAACAGGCTCCCAGACAGGATGTAGAGAATCAAAATAGGTGAAGTTACATCTACAAAGGGACAAGTCACCAGTGGAGTGCCCATGGTTCTATTCTGGGACTCTCCTGTTTGGCATTTACTTTTCTGAAGTAAAAACCAATACCAAATGGCCCTGGCTGACTAAGTTTGCAGATGACTACCAGCTAGGAACAGTCATTGAATCCTCAAATGCCTTATCCATTCTGCAGGAAGGTTTGTTTGAAATAAATAACTGGTGCCAAAATCATGGACTGAAACCAAATACAAAAAAATGCATTACTGTTTCCTTTGGGAAATCATCTACCCAGGGGAACCACCACACTGACAATACACCCTACGAGATGACACAGATGATTGGGATTTGGAAACTTGTGTGGACAGTGACCTAAGTTTTGACCAAAATATGTCCATTTTTGTAAGAAAGTCCTTCTATATTGCACAGCTTTTAAACAAAGGGATTTTGTCGAGCTCTAGGGATGGCATTTTCCCCCTTTACATAGCCCTCATTAAGCCCATTATTGAATAGAATGCCTCCTTTGGCGTGTATCTGTCTAGACACATCCAACAAATGGAACACCCACACAGATACCTTACTAAAAGGAAACAAGGTCTGAACATCATGTCCTACATGGACTGACTCAAAGCCTTGTCACTATACTCGGTATTCTACAGACTACTAAGATGTGACCCCCCCATGTCTGGTATACAAGGCTTCCTCTGACCCAATACTGATGGATTTACTGCACATCAACAAGTCAAATGGCATCAGAAATACTCACTCTAGGAATCTAAACCTCTTCTGCAACATCAACATAAAGTTTGGAGGGGCAGGCATATCTCACAGAGGGTACTGCTGCTGTGGAAGAGACTCACAATCCACATAAAACAAAGTGCATCCCTGTTCATATTCAAGTGCAACTTAGATCTATTGATGGGAAACATAAAATTTACCCCAGGACTGCTTCCTGTGCTACAAATGGACAGAGGCAGCTCCTAAATACTTTATCTCATGCATTGGTCTCCTCAAATTATCTGTGGTATGATCACAGCTATTTTCATGGGGATAATATATAATTATTGACCACAAAATGGGTAAGGGCAATTAATAACCAATGGGATAAGTTATTTTAAGCATAAAATGGGAAGTTGGCTGTTAAGGATTAGTAGGTATTGCAAAATGTTAAACAATTTATTTTTGAGAGGATAGTACAACCAGCCTGGATTTCATTTATGGTATAAGCACAGAGAAAACTAGTCAGTGAGAAGGGAGTGAGCATCTTGGGTAGAGGAGACAGTTTGGGCCACTACTGCCACCAAGTGGAGATCAAGTTGCAGAACAGGTTGCATGGCCAGTAATGACTACTTCAGTCTGCTAGTTAGCACAAAAGTGCTATGAAATGGAGCCCAGGAGTGTGGGTATGTGAGGGTCATGTGCAGACCATAAAAGAGAGGTGTAATGCAATGTTGGTATGCAGACTATATTGATGGGAATGTAGTTTTATTTTTATACTACAATGAACACAATGTTAAAAGGGGTTATTCAAGAATGGATTGGGAGGAATAGTCTGTGTAAGCAGCTGACAAAAAACTTCAAAACTCCCTAAAAAATTTTTATCAGTGGGGGACAGAGCCAAGATGTTTCAACTGACAGCACCTAATTTCAGAGCTCTACAAAACCGCTGTTAAATACAATAAAATAATTAGCCCTTGTTAACATATTGTATCAAATATCATTGATAATAATCTAGTTATTAAAATTTACAACTTTGGTGGACTTTCATAGACATTTCTTGTCAAATTATCTTGGAGACTTTTTCATCCTGAGAAAATGGGTAGTACTAAGAATTCTCACTCTGAAGCATCCTTGAAGAAAGAACCACAGCTGGTGTTTATTACCCTACAAGAGCTGTCTTTGAAAATGGCTGGTTTAAAAAAACCTAGAGCGTCTTAAAGATAACTATCACAGATGTTTTTAAAGAACTACTCCGGCAACATCAAACCAAAATAACAGACACTGAAGCTTCCTTAAATGATATTGATGGAAGAGTTAGAGAAAAGAAAACTAAGAATGATTTTTATATTAAACTAAACATTGGGCTTCTCAACAAAATAGCCAATTTAGAAAACAGGGAAAGAAGATCCAATATCAAAATCTTTGGCCTTCCTCAAAAAAGTGAAGATGAGGACATTATTTCATTTTTAAACTCCTAGATTCCAGGGATCTTAGATTTACATGAGGGCTTTTCATACGGTATAGCGAGAGCTCAAAGACCTATAGGGAAGCCCATACCAGCTTCACCTTCTTTGCCTCCTAGATCTATAATAATAAAATGTCTGTCTTACTTGGATAAAGAACTTGGAGGAAAGGTCCTCTGAAATACAAGAATAGCCAGATCAGATTTGATAATGATTACTCTACCAGAGGGTGGGAAATGAGAAAAAAAATGCTGGCCACTTATAAAACTACTCAAACAGAACAATAAGAAAGCTCAACTCACCTATCCAGCTAAAATTAAAATCCACCTATCAAATGATGTTCTAACTTTCAACTGTGTAGGAGAAGCTCCCTGTTTTATCAAAAAACAACATAAAATATATTACAGAGAATATGGACTGGTCCTCTTCTTCTTCCCTAGAAAAGATCTACAGACAAGAATTCTTGGACTGATTTCAGACAGAAGAAATAATAGATAGACTCAACTACAGCTACCACAGTTAGTTCTCTCAAAGCATCAACTTCTAAATGACTTGTGTCTTAACTAATATACAACTGCTTGTTTTTTACTTAATTTCAACTTAAAATTCCTTATTTAACATCAAAGCAGCATGAAACAACAAGAAACATTATTAAGCATTGGATACAGGTACTTACCATTTAATTATTATTTAAACAGTTTAATCACAATTAATAACCATAAGTGACGATCGTGGGACTGGAGCCCTACAGACACATTTCCAAAGGTACTTAAAAGAAACAGTTAGTGCCTCCTTGTTTTTTAATTATGCGGCTGCCTCTGATGATGTCATCGGACTGAACATCGACTCTGAGAGGCTGCACGCTATACTGGGTGATATGGAAAGAGACTTTATGAAGCTTAAAATTCTTCAAACGCAGCGGATACTCTTTCAATTTTGTCTCGAGCAGCACATTATTCCACGAGGCTTGAGGGTGTTTACCATGCCTAATCAGGGCAAGGAGTTTCCGGATTTACTCGCGCAATGGCAGCGTCTTAATATTGAGGTGAGTCACAAGTATCTACAACTGTTGATTGACTTTTTTCAACCTGAGGAATTGAAGTTAATGGAGTGCATTAGAAATAAGCAGCAGGCACTTTTCAATAATTTTCCTGACAAGGTGGTTACACCATTATTTGAGAACCTATTGGACTGTGTTCTAGCTTATGAGAGGAAGCTGTTACAGCAGAAACGACACAAGGCCACTAGGGATCTTAACGATTTTAAACTGGGCAATGTGTTTTTATGGTCCAGGTCAGGACAAGATCCCAATATACCTCCCCCATTGACTCACAGGGACCCACCTGCTGTTGTGGGTTCCAAGAGGGATGGGGGACACATGCATTCTAATTGTACTGGTAGTTCCATGTGCGATAAGACAACACAAGGCACAAGTGGAAATAATGTTTTAAATAGTGCCAATGCAAGTATTGACACTGCCCCCATGGAGGATAACTCTCTTAGAGGCTGTATTGATGGAGACTCTATTAGTGATGTCATATGCACTGTTAAGGAGGCATCATCTGCTACCAAGACTAATATAGATAGTTGCAAGGATTCCGTTGATGTCATCCACATCATTCATCCTAGTGCATGCAAGGATAATTTGTTCCCTGAAGTACATGTTATTAAGGATGGACCTGTTGCTACTAAGGGAGAACCAGAGGTTGTGGTTAGACCTAAAAAAGCAACCAGTGTGATTGGATCCAACAACCGTACCAGTTTGGATTTAACTTTTCCTCTGCCCGTACGCATGGAGAAGGGTCCTCGCAGACCACGCTCCATGAGACAGAAGAGGAAATTATCAGGAGATTTCATACCACATCAGACTTTAAAGAAAATGTGGAACAGAAAGAATTAGTACATAATTTATCTCATGTCAACCTAACTAATGATGACATCAGTCTTTTGAATAGAGGCCTGAATTTTATTCCCAAAAGCCAGAGTAGACTAACTGACACTATCATGGACTTGAAGTTATTTTGTAGGAATGTAATGCTTAAACTTATGTATAATAATGCCCAGGGAGAGTTTACTCAAACCAAGGAATTTGTTTTTAAAAACTTGAGTAATTATGTACCAATGCATCACCCTTTAGTTGAAGCATTTTTTTAGATTGACCGAAGATGAATTATATAACTATTACAATATTAATTTGAGAAGAAACAGACAGAGAAGGAGAGACAACTTGACCTTTCAGGAATGACAGTGTCTCAGAAAGTTACAAAATGACCCCACCATCCTTATCAGACCAGCTGCTAAAGGTGGTAAAGTTGTAGTTGTGGACATGTCTTTTTATGTAGAGGCCATGACTTTAATGCTACAGGATAGGTTCTATGAACCCACCCTTATTGATGAGGTCCATTCAGTTGTTAATTACATCAGTACTACACTTAACGACATATTTAGAAGTAAATTGATAGACAAGGAGCTATATGAATGGTTCATGCACCCATTATACCAATTATACAAGGACTCCCCAAGATACATAAAGATGAGGAGAACTCACCTATGAGACTGATAGTCTCTGGCCGTGGTTAGGTTACCGAACATTTATCATTTTTTGTTGAAAAACATTTTAGATGTGTGTTGAATGATAATGTTACAGTGCTAAAGGATTCTAAGCAGTTCTTAATTGATTTATATGAATGTATTGGACACCAGGGGCAGTTATGTAATTACATTTTTGCTACCTTTGATGTCCAATCCTTGTTCACTGTGATTCCCAATGATATAGGACTCGATTATATATCACATTACTTGAAAGGGCACAACAATTACACTGCAGTGCTGATAGATCTGATAGTACATTTCCTGGAACTGGTATTAGAGAACAACTTCTTTATGTTCCAGGATCAGATTTATAGACAACGGGATGGTGTAGCTATGGGCACACCATGTGCCAATAGTTATGCCAACATGTTCCTTGCCCATTGGGAGGAGCACATTTTATTCACGGATGATTTATTTTGCAGACACGTAGTGTTTTATAGAAGGTTTGTTGATGACCTTTTCGTTCTTTGGGATGGGACATCATCACAGTTGGAATCAATGTTAACAATTATGAATAGTTTAACTACATTCCTTAATTTTACCATGAATCATTCAGCAGACAGGATTGATTTCCTAGATTTATATATTGAGAGACTAACAGACAACTTGATTAATACGGGAGTCCATCGTAAGGCTTGCCATTGCAACTCCCTGTTATTAAGGTTGAGTATGCATCCACTCTTTGTTTTTAAGAACATTATGAAAGGACAAGCTATTAGAGCCTCGCGACTCAACCCTACCAACAATGGCTTTACCTCGGAGTTAGAAAGTCTTAGGAATAGATTATCAATTCAGGGATATAGTGATGGTGAGATTAACTCATATTTAGAGGAGGCACGAACCTTAAGTACTACTCTTGGTTCACCATATTTCGGACCTAGAAGCCAGTATGAGGAGATGGAACTCATACGACCTATAGACCTGTTAAGTTTTCCACCTTCTTTACTTCTGATTTACCCCATTTAAAGGAAATCATCAATAGGCACTGGGATATTCTCCTTGTAGATGACGATTTGAAGAATATTGTGGGGGAAACACCAGGTTTTCTGTTTAGGAACAAGAGTAATCTGAAGTGACTGCTATGCTATCCTAGATTCGATAGGACCATGATGAACACTGGACACACCAAACCGTGTGGTCATTGTAATTTCTGTTCCTTTATAGATAGCAGTGAGGTCTTCATCCATCCGGATGATCATGTTACCTTTCCTACTAAGGTGGATGCTAATTGCATGACATCTAATGTGGTATATTTAGCCACTTGTCAGGCTTACCCAAGCTTTTATGTTGGTAAAACCAACCATCCATTACAGGACAGAATGAGGGAGCACGTTTACCACATGAAGAAGGGCACTTTACATAATGCTTTAGCGAGACATGTGGTCTCCCATGACAGGGGTCACACTTTCTTATTTCGGGTATTAGAGATCATTATTGTCAATAAGAGGGGCGGTGATATCAAGAATTTTACAGAAGCCAAGGAGACTGATTGGATCATCACACTAAAGGCAGACAGGGGCTATGGTTTGAATGATAGAGCTTCAATCAAACCTAGGTTGAAACAGCGTAGGAACATTAAATAATTTGGATGCTCCTTATACATCCACGTTGTTTATTCCCAATGCTGGTTTGCACTTATTAGTACACATAGTATTAGTAACACAGGAGATAAAACTATTTAGATTTTCTAAAATTATTATTCTCCTTCGAAGGTTGTGCATCGTGGATTTTGACATATATAGTGTGGTTTGCCCATGTTTAATTATATACAGATGCATTTCTGACTGCATATCTCTGTGTGTTTTTTATTTATTTATATTATGCAGTCTATGATTTGATGTTTTTTTATATATATATAGGGTTGCTACATGTATGTATTTTTCATATATATATTTAGATGTACATTTTTATTAGTCATTTGTTTTTTATATTTCAAATGTAGATGAGTATTTATATCAATTAGTTGATTGGTTCACGTATATATAAAGAACAGACTTCTGGGGTTTTTTAGATGGATCTGAAGAAGCATTTATTGTGAAAGCGCTCATCCATTTGTGTGCACCTAATGAAAATAAAAGTTTGGTATTTTAACCTTACTTTCGCTGCACTCGGCTTTCTTATTTAAATCAACTGATGTTGTTGTCTGGATATATATTCGATATGCAGCTGGTACATTTGTAAGATGCCTGGTAATTATATATCCGTTTGATAAGTTCATCGGTATTTAGTAGACATGCAGTTGAAAAGACCGATAATAAGCTTAGCCAGCTAAGACCAAGCACTGCTGAGTGAGTTAAGCTCTGTGGACCTGAAGGACCATGCTATATACCACAAAGAGGATTAATGATTTCCAGGCTATTCATTCAGAATACTGAATAGAGACCATGTCTAGTATTGCTTGACATGCACAGGAAGATTTTATTCAGTGAGTGTGCCAACACTCAAGTAAGATTAAGATCTGTAAAAATGTGGGTGACTGAAGGAAAGAATACTCATTACTTGACAGGTTCACTGGTGGTTAGTAGGATAGTGACCCATAGGTCTTTATAAGCCTATCCGTGGGTACCCAATATAATACTAGAGAAACACAATATTAAGGATCTAGCCTAACGTCAAAATCTTAGTTAACAATAGATGCTCATATCTAGGAGCATAATAGGTGAAATCCTGGAAAGGAATTTATGGTTTCCCATCCAGGCATCCAGGCTACATGCAAACAGGCTCATAGAGAGGCTCTGTTTGATGTGAATTGCTTGCCTATTCAGGAGGAGTGGAAATCTCTGAGAGACATATCTGTCTCTCCAGCGGGTCCCATTTATGTCACAGCCCAGGATAAGGTGCATGGAGCAAGAGACCCTTATCCCATTATTCTTGCTGATGTGCATAGTTTCAAGTTCGGTTTGGAATCTAAGACTGGTGTGTATGGCGGGCACAAGTCCACAGTAAGTAGTCTGTATGCTAATGAGTACAGTGACAGTGACTTGAGTTTGTCAGTGCATGACATGTGGTGGAGACCCTGTAATTTTCTTGCTTAGAAATCTCTGGGGTCTCTCAAGTTGCTGCTGGTGGGAGGGTAGGTAAATACAAAGGGAGCATTGTACTCAGTTATTAGTCTGATGAGGGTTGAGTACAGGAGAATTATGACCTGTTTTGCTGTTGAGGCAATGCCTTTGCTAACGATGTGACCAATGTAGAATGCCTTAGTTACCAGAGTAGACACATTGTGGTTAAAGTTTAGGCTACAGTCAACTTGCATTCCCAATTCTATCAATAGTGAGTTACTTAGGGTATTATTATTTATATGGTAGTCTGCATGGATATCATTTGTACCTAATGGGATGATAATGCATTTTATTAGCACTGAGTTTGAGTCCACAACTTTGGTAACAATCATTCAGTTGTGTAAGTCCCTCTTGAAGTATATTGACATCTTCTGGCCACTAAATGTTTGCACCTAATTTTGATGCATGAGCAAAGTTAGACACACCGTCAGTTTGGCCTGAACTTCTGAGAAGTGTATGCCAAACAGTAGGGAGCCAACACTGACCCGTGTGGAACACCACTGCAGACAGGTGTGCTGGTCAAGGTATAGTCACGAATGTTGACTGAGTGTTATCTGAAGGTGAGCCAGTTACCAACCCATCTGACAACATAAGGGTTTATATTCAACTGGGAGAATTTATCAATGATGCATGAATGTGCGACTGTATTAAAGGCCATTGCTAAGTCAAGGTCGGATGTATGCACAGATTTGCCTTCATTTATGCCTCTGGTGATGCTTTTGAAGTCATCTATCAGGTTTAACAGGCATAGACTATTTTTTTACAAAAACAAAATGTGTCAGATTAAGGGTTTGTAGGTCATCTATGTCCTTATTTATATGATTCATGACAATTTGTTCCATGGCCTTACAGATAAGGATGGTTAAAATTATGTCTCTGTAGTTTCTGTAGTCGGAGTCACACTTTTAATAGTGTTGTTAAGTGGCATATGTCAAATGGAAAAAAAAAACTGTTACTTATAAAACTAGCAATAAATGGTCACTGAGACGAAGGCTGTAAGGAACAGCTTATACTGTCACTGTAATCAAAATACATGACAGTGAATGACTGTCTGCATGTATATATGTATATATCCACCAACACAGCACATGTATGGGTGTGTGTACATCTGTGTACATAAACATAGATACACAAATTCAGACACAGATTTGTGTGTGTGTGTGTGTGTGTGTGTGTGTGTGTGTGTGTGTGTGTGTGTGTGTGTGTGTGTGTGTGTGTGTGTGTGTATGTGTGTGTGTGTGTGTGTGTGTGTGTGTGTATGTGTGTGTGTGTGTGTGTGCGTGTGTGTGTGCGTGTGTGTGTGTGTGTGTGTGTGTGTGTGTGTGTGCGTGTGTGTGTGTGTGTGTGTGTGTGTGTGTGTGTGTGTATGCATTATTTGTGAGCCTTTCTTATGGGGTCACCACTAAAATGGGCCTTTTGCCTCAGTTTTACTAACCCAGTTAACAAATGGCAAATTAAAAAAATAAATTTTACATATATATATATATATATATATATATATATATATATATATATATATAAAACAACATATAAACAGCAAATACATTTTAAATAACCAAATAAATGCATATGAAAAACACATGACACATTTAATTATTTATTTAAATTATTATCTATTTCCATCTTGATAAGGGAATTAGTGGTCTCATCAACACAGACATCTAATTCACAAAAAAGACAATTTTGAGAAAAGGTATGAGAATTCAAATAGTACAGGTGATGTATACCACTAAAACAATAAGCTGCAGTTCAGACAAAGTTTAAATAAAATACACGCAATATTACATATCCAGCATAGACAAATTTGGCAGGCATTCAAAAATGGCTTGAATAACTTACCGGTCACTAAAACATAGCAAGGCTGTGGTTTTTACAACCACATGAATATAAACTTTACGTATTGCATACATGCTTGTTATGCACATAGTTAGGAAGACTACCCCCAGGATTCATGAACCTTGTGCCAGGCGCACGCATAGCGTAGGCGGTACAATGCCAAATATGGCCGCCGAGCGATTCAGGTATGATCCAATTCCATGTGCACTACTGGCATGCACCAGATCTGCGCAACCCCCGGCGTAGGTATGCTAAACACCCCATGTGCGGTGTGTCACCATGCAAATGAAGGCATATAGCGATTCACGAAGTGGTGCAGGCGTAGCATAAGCCCACAGCAATGTAAACCAAAAAAAACGGTTTACATTTTCCCAAACATAACATCGGAGTAACGGAAGAGTGTCAGACCCAGGTATCACACTGTTGCCATATGCCAATGGCGAAATACACAGACAATGGCAAAAGAAAACATGCACAACACGTAAATAACAACTTATATGGCATGTCCACAGTAACTCACATCAGAACCGCAGGAGATGTGTGCGGAAGGTGCAACATAATGAAATAATATAACAATGTTATAAAACAGCATCATAATAGACATCAGATCCACAGCATAATACACCATGGTATGCATGGAGCATACAACCATGGTGCAAGGGTTTTTGCCTCCATTGTTGTGCCTGCAGTGGCACATGGCTAAACAAGATGTCGAATTATCATGTAGCAACGGTATATGACCCCTTCCTGTCGGCTAAAGGCAGGCAGCCAGGAACGTGGCATTATCTGTAAGACATAATGATGGTGACAGGTCACATTTACACTGCTGTGCTGGCATACTGCTGGAAATACATTGCTATGACATGTACAACATCTGCACAGTAATCTCTGCAAGGCATCATGGCAGTGACACAGCCGATGTGTTGCCGTCACACCATTGAGCAGTGGGTGTCATATCATATCTGTGTGTCACCTCATCACACTGTACACGCACCATGTTGATGTTAGCCTGCTGTGGACATGTGTACCTGGCTGCACCTGTGTCCATATCAGTTGGCACGGGTCCCCATGAGACAACAGTTCTACTGTTCACCTGGATGCTGTGTATATGTCACTAGACATCACGTACGTGGCCATTATGAACGTCAGCGATGGCACTGTACACATACACATGGACACCTGCACATGCATGTGTTGTGCCATGTACATCCACACAGCACTGTACGGGTGTTGGACAACTTGCCACGGCTCACCTGTGTTGCACATGTGATACACATGGGACAATGTGTAACCATGCCACATTAGCAGGAAAGGTCATGCATAGCATGTACACATGCACATTGTCCACAGCAACACACAGCACCTGTAACACCACAGGGTGCATCACCGCCACATTACTGCTGTGGATGGTTGATAGTGACAGTGCCTTTTTGTCCATCGCACCATGTAGGACTGTGATAGCACATGCAGCCTTGCTGGGCAGGGCTGCATGGTATGGCAGGGTATGCCACATACATGGCACTGGGATGTGATCCACCTGGGGGGTAATGATATTGGCAGGGTGGCTGTCCATTCCATATGTCATTGCTATGTGTATATGGACATTACACATGTCTATCACCATGGTGTGGACACTGGCCTTATGCAAGGTAGGCTGCACGCTGCTTGGTGGGGATGTGTCTGGTGCATGCAGGTATCGCACATCCATGCATACACTGTAACCCTGACAGGTGCTATGTGCTGCGATATTGATCAACACAGTGCTGTATGTGGCCACACACTGCTATCCCGCACATGGATGGTTGCCTGACTGACGTGGGTACCACATATGTCTACATCCAGTGCCTGCTGCCACCCCCATGTCTGCTGGTGCACTGCACACCGCCATCCCTCCCTCGGGAAATGTGGTGTTGGGCACAGCATAGGTATCCATGTATGGGGACAGGGATGTTCACATAGCAGGGGCACTGATGGTATCGTCGATCTGACCATACACGTATGACGCACCCCTCACACATACAACCCATTCATTATGTTGTTCACAACAGTGACACAGCTATAGTGCTATGCCGGAGACATTCACAGACGTACATACACAGATGCATGCACGTCCGTCTGTGGCATGGCCTGGACTATTGGTGTGGTTCGGCACATAACGTGTTTGAGTGCGGCTGGCGCAGACCTACTGTGCACATGTCTACACAGTGAGCCTGTTCTACAGTAGGCATCGGTGATGTGCTGTGCACATATCATATCTGCACATTTTGTTGGTGTCTGTCTATCCACGGGCCAGTGGTGGGACACACAGGGATATTGTTGAACATATATGCATGCAACCCTGTACTGCTGTACCGCTAGCTTCTCAGGTGCTAATGTGTCATAGACATGCACACCGTACCCGCACATGTGGTAGTGGGTTGCCACCGCACCATCTCCTCTTGTGGGTTGCTATCATCCCACACCCTCTTTGTATTGTATGTTCAGGCTATGCACCTGTGTGGGGCTTGTGGGCATGCAATGCAGTACTATGTGCCTTTGCACCCATCGCAGAACAAGTCACACAGGTACACTGGGCCAAAACTTCACAGCTTGATGTCGGCACATCACATGTTGTACACACATAACACATCTCCTGTGGGACATGGTCAAATGTACAGGCATGTCCATCAGTCACATGCCACTGCTACCCCTACATGATGGCTATGCAGGACATGTGGCGGTACAGCAACTGTCACATGTACACAAGCAATGCCCCTACCTACATCACTGGTACTGCCTGTGGGATGTTCTGCATCCATGCTATGGCCATAGATGACAGTTGTACATCGATATGTGCAACATACCTCATTGGGAGTTCTCATGTGCACATGTTCAACATGTCAACGCATTGTTTGTGTCTACAGTCATTGTTGTGCATGGTTTACATGGCAGCCATGGCGTACTGTGTGTGATTCCAGGTACTTCATTGGGCTACCAGCATTGTACATTATCACAGCACATTCTAGCCATCAGGAGCCATCCTAGATGATAGTGGGAGGTGTTGTGCGATGTGCACATATGTCACACAGACGAGGGTGACTGACACACATTCTCAGGACAGGGTTCTGACTGCTGTGGGTGTGTGTGATGCTGTCGAGACCATGACTGCCCAGATGGTGTCATCTGGATGTGTAACATTCACAACACACACCTACCTTCACGTAGCAACACATCATCCACAACAATGGACATCCCTGCATGAACACTGTGTGCAGTATGTCTGTATGACCACTGCATGCACCACTGGTAGCCACCAGCATGGCTGCCAACAGCAGCAGTGTGTATCCTGTGTGAACATGGGTTACACCATTCACAACACACCTGTGTCAGATGGCCCTGTTGTGGGTCACAGTGCAGTTCCACACATCATGTAACATGTCCGTATGTTGCGGACATGTGAACGGCTGTGCAAGTCAACATATGCACACATGACACATCACCTGGTACAACATGTCTGTCTTACCACATGCTATTGTGACCACCCTGTGATGACATTGTACAGGCTACGTGGACTGGGACATGTGATGTCTCAATGGTGTATTCACCCTCCGGGTGTGTGTCTAGCCAGATGTACAGTAGGCAGTGGTCTGCACACGGGGATACTGTACATTGGCCTACTCTGTCACTGCAACTGTTGACTATGGTCATACTGTACTTATGCAGGCATGTGGTATTTGTCCAGTATGACAGTCGTGGTCAACCACCACCTCACCTATGGCACCCATGACCTCGCGGACATCTGCCTGGGTGTGGGGCCCACATGTACATCTTCACATGCTATGCTGCTGCCTCTACCCCAGTGGTGTCACATGTCTGTCTCCAACAGGGCTGTCACAGGCAACGGCATGCAGTGATGTGTGACAATCTTGCACCCTCCACTGTACTGTACACAAGCTGCACACAGTAAAGAGCAGCCTGAAGCGATTTATCTGCGGTGCCTGGGACCTGCCTCCATGCTCTACACAGCACACCTGCCAGTCAAGATTGTAAACAGGTCATACCTCCCAGGCACATACCTGGACTGCAACACACACAGGTGAGTGGATCCCACATCACACAGTGATTTACACACATACTGTATTTTTTCAAAAAACAATGCATCATAGGTACTCCATGTTCGGATAC
Source organism: Protopterus annectens (assembly GCF_019279795.1). NCBI lineage: Eukaryota > Metazoa > Chordata > Ceratodontiformes > Protopteridae > Protopterus > Protopterus annectens. Next base: position 975,621,644 of record NC_056735.1, on the reverse strand, counting down.
CCATGTTTGTGACCGCTAGACACATTGTGACACGCGATGGAGAGTACACTGTACACCACAGGTTACATGCTGGCTGTGTTATCATACTGTACATTGCACCTCGGACAGTTGCTACTGCCATGTGCTGACAGCAACACGCACTTCCCTAGTATGGACTCCCATGTACCCACACATGCTTGGCCATGCACTACACATAGCTGGGTGACACATTACACAACACATACCATACCTACACTACCCTCGGCATGCACCATACCTCCATGTGTCTGTGTGCTATACCTACGGACATCCCCCCTCTGGTTGATGAACATATATGCTTCGTGGCCCTGCTAGCCACGCCCTGGACACACACCCATCGCAGCATACATGGTACATGTGCTCAACGGCCGGTACTACCGACGTCTGCTGACGGGGGTAGTTAATGGCATGGCACCCCGGCAGCTGGACAGTATACATGACTATGCTGACACATATCACAGTGCACTTCCGCTACATGTACGCACTGGTAGGGACCATGCTATTCCACACAGAGACATGGTGGTACTGGCCTTTTCACAGACGCCACGGTGGTATTCATGTTCCATGCACATGTGCTGTATGGGCCATGTGCAGGCTGTTGCACGGTGGGTATGTTCAAATGTGTGGTGCATCACTTGACAGTCATGGTGGGTCCTCGTGGTCCATCACATGCTCCCGTTAAAAAGGAGGGGCAAAGGGGGGCCCCACAAACCGTATCCGGACGCATACAACCACCGATATACACACAGTAGATAATAAAGGAATACAAACCGTAATAGCAGCACAAACATACAGTCAGTCAATGACATCTGCATAACCACAACATATAGTGGGAGACACAATTAAAGCGGATGCATAATTGCATACGTTGTATAAATGCAAACAATAGCCATGTTACAGTTTGAATGCAATACTCCGTTATCATTGATGAAACTGGGACAGGTACACCCACATGTCGAACCAAATACTACACCTGCCACACACAATCCACGGGTGACTTGAATGCAGGAATATGCTTGTCCCTATGCATAGCAGATGCAGTTACACATAACTTAAGACAATACAGACCATCTCCCACTTTGAGAAGGTGAGAATAATAGCCAAGGCCTGGCGGAGAATCAATTATACCCCAGTATCGACGCCAGTAAATTGCCGAATGGAGTAGATGCACAGGTGATATGCTGCGTGATTACTCCGTGCATACATATAGCTGCTGATATACCACAGAATTCTGAGGGGTATACATGCATCAAGGCCGTGCAGGCGATGTCCGGAACCAATTAACAACAGCCCAACCCACACACTCCCATAACAAAAGACTATTAACTGTGCCTCTTCCAGAAGTAGGGATGGAGCACACAGACAACTATACTGTCCATGTAGAGATGCAAGGCCTACAACCCGTATCAAGTCATGTACAACCACCCGATATCCCCACACGTAGATATTAAAGGAATACAAACCGTAATAGCAGCACAACATACACAGTCCAGTCAATGACATCTGCATAACCACAACATATCGCGTGGGAGACACAATTAAAGAAGCGGATGCATACATGTATCGTTGTATAAAGGAATACAACAACCCTGTTACAGTTCTGAGATGCAATACCCGTTATCAGTCAGCCGTACAGGACAGGTACACCCACATGTCGAATCGAATACCTACACCTGTCACACACAATCCACAGGTGACATGACTTCAAAAATATACATTTCGCTGTACACATAGCAGTTGCAGTTACACATAACATAACACATCACAAACCATCTCCACGAAGGTAGGGCAAATAATAGCAGCAGGTGGAGACTCCAATTATACCCCTGTATCGTAGCTGGGTAATTTCCGAATGGAGTAGATGCACAGGTGATATGCACGTAATTACTCACTGACGAACAGCAATTGGTGGGATGAATCCACGCTGTCGATGCAGGTAATCGAAGGCGTATATAAGGATGACTCTCAGGATAATCAAACCGTATGTTCATACCGGTAAACAGCATCACTTGTACTCACCGGAAAACAAAGGAAATGGAGAAAAATGATACGGAGCGATCCACACCAACAAGGTATGTAGAAACACATGATATGTAAGGTTGTGTAAATCCATGATTTCTATTAATAAGCCGTACCCATTATGTGAATGGTGGTTGTATGATTAATTACACTTGTCCGGTGAATGCAGAAAGTGGTGAAAGGTAGTTATTTAGTGATATCCCTACTGAGCATACCAACGCTTGTAGACACCGTTAATGTATAGCAGTGGGACATCATGTGTACCGCGGAGACACCACAAGCGGGATGCCACAGGAGGGCATTAAAGAGAACAATGCCATACCACACGCTGTTGCTGGCAGTGGATGTCCAACAAGGAAGCGCCATAGCAGGGGGATAGTACATGTATGTATACTGTCACAGCAACGCATGTGTATGAGCATATACCCGCTGATGTCATATGTAAGGTGTGGCGATGTTGCAAGTATGCCCTGCATTAGGGATAGTATGTGAAATATGTGTAATGTAAAGTTGTCACAGGTAGATGTAATGAATATCATACACAGTAGCACAGGCATATCATACATAACACAGGTATAAGCCTATTGAATGTACAATAACAGGATACATATGGCCTGTAGGTATGGGAAAGAGTAGTAGCATGATAGCTAGTCTAAATGGAAGGGACACCAAGTAACCATGCCCAAAGGACATGTAGTAGCTGCACAGGTGCACAGTGGGCAACAATGCAGTCCGGCAGGTCCACGTGTCAGCATGGGCAGTGTACACAGTAGTGTCACCTCTCCATGGTAGTGTCCTGTGAACAGCAGAGGCAGGTGTCAACTGCACCACTACACAGTACACTGCTGCTGTGGTGGTACCAGGAACATGATGTCACTCAAACAGCAAGGAGGTATAACATGAACAGTGCTACTGCGTGTGTCCCTGGCGGGATGTACACATACACAGGACCTATGTTCCACAGCATGGTGTGTGTTGTGTTCGTGGAAGTAACACAGAAGCCCAGCCCATGCAGTGTGTGGCTGCGTGTACACATATCCAGGAGCATTCCAGTCACACTGCCCAATCGCGGATGGCATGTATGAGGAGTATAGTTTGCATATATATATATATATATATATATATATATATATATATATATATATATATTGGTATATTATTCTCTCTGCCTACTGTAGTCTTTATGTAACCTGTCCTTTTGGACATTCTTCTATAGTAGTCATTTGTTACAAAGATGTTTACATTGTTCTATTGGGCCTTTTCCTTTGTGTGTGGAGCTTTTCCTCCCGGGCCTCTACTGAAAATGGACATCTATCCAGCTAGACTAGCCCGGTCAACAAATGTAAAATAAAAATAAAATAAATATGCATCACTAATGTGGAGGACATGGAGCGTGTCAGAGCAGAAGACACCCCTGAGTATGTGGTATGCAGATGTGTACAGATGTGTTGTCCGTATGTCAGCCGCATATGTAAACTGTCTGAGCCCAGTAAACATCGTGGCATGCCACTGTTGTGCCATGTAAAGCTGTAGCTGTTGTTGAAGGTACACCATAAATGTGTTATTGTACCCTTGTCTGTGTGTGGATGTGTGTAGTTCACAGGTAAAATGGCTACCTATGTACCAGCATCACACACAGTACAGATAGGTGTGGCCTTGCAGAAGGATATCCATGCCACAGTGGAATACAGTAACCACAAGACTGTGTGTGGCATGTGTGTGTACTGCAACCATGTACAATGTGATATGTATGTACGGGACCACTATCCATGTGATAGTCAGTGGGTGAATGTAGTTATGCAAAGGTGATGTGCATGCACCATGTGTCATGCATCCTGATGCCATGATATGCATATGAAGTATCCGCCACACTGACACCCATATGGTTGGTATCTGTATGAGCTGGTGGAGCAATAATGGCGCTTGATATGTAGGAGAGGGAAATCTAGGCATGGACAGTACTCTGTGACAGCATGTTACGTATGTAAGCATATAGTGAACATGAGTGGCCCTATGACTGAGGATCTGTAATGTATTATTATGTACCTGACATGTAGTAGGTACTATGGTATGCTGGCACCACTGTGTGTACAGTCCATGAGCCACATAGCATAACATCCGGAGACACAGGGTATGATGTGCAGGTGGATGTGTATGTTGTCAATACCAGCATGTGGAATGTTGCTGAAAGGCAATGTGAGGACAACGTATGATGTGTCGGCCGCTGTACCATCCTCAACTGCCCATGCAACTGTATGATAGGTGGCCAGCATGTGTATGCCTAGCTGTGGCATACACACAAGCCCAACAGGTGCTATAGGAAAGGCCTGGAGCCCATCAATGTGTGTGTGGGACTCCGCGTTCCTGAGGATGTGCCCCATTACCATGCAGAATGGCCCAGTCATGGGTGTATGACTATAGTCCCACTTCGTGCAATGCAGTGCCACCCGTGGGTAGTGCGATAAATGCCGCTGTGCGGCGGTCAGGGTCCACAATGTCCGACAAAAGGCTATCAGTGAATATAGTGGCCTGGTGTGGAGAACCTTATTCGAACAGGTTGGTGGGACATTACAGCCAGGGGACATTGGAAGGTGACATTGGGCCAGTGTCCCAGGACATATTGTGTGCATATCAGTACTGTGTATGTGACCACAGGGACACTACAATGTCCATGTACGGATTGCAACCCTGTAGTGAGTGAGAGGGTGTATTGGCGGGTAAATGCATATCGCCTGGCACGTTGCCAACATTAGCTCTCGGTCTGCAATGCTTGGGTGACTTTTGTATGTGACATCAGATGTGGATGTTGCCAAAGAATACTGACATACCACCACAATGCCTGAGGCCCCACACCACAATGTGCGGCAGTCATGTTTAGGTAGCTAGCCTTGGAGTATGTGATGATGGACCTCGGGGACCCACCATGGCTGAAAAGTGATGCACCCCACACATGTGCATGTACATCACTGTGCAACAGCCTGTACATGTGGGTGTACATATGTGCATGGAACATGACCACCACAGTGGCGTCTGTGAACTGGTCAGTACCGCCATGTCTCTGTGTGAGTCCTGCAATTGTGTACATGCTACTGCAGCACACTGTGGTATGTGTCAGCATATGTATGTGATCTGCTTGGGTGTCATGATGTTAACAACTGCTGTCAGCAGACGTCAGTAGTAGTTGTTGTAGTACACATGTTCCGTGCATGCTGTGATGGGCGTGTTTCCAGGGTGTGGCTAGCAAGGCCATGTAGCATATGTGTTGAATCCACCAAAGAGGGGATAACCCAGGTGTGTCACACCAGTCACATGGAGGTAGTGTTCATGCTGAGGGTAGTGTAGGTATGGTATGTGCTGTGTATTGTTTCACCCAGCTGAGCAGAGTGCATGACTCAAGCATGTGTAGGTACATGGGTGTCTATCAGGAAGTGTGGGTTACTGTCAGCACACAGCAGTGGTAGCTGTCTGAGGCCCAATGTACACTATAACAACACAGACGGTATGTAACCTGTGGTGTACACTGTCGACTCTGTCGCGTGTTATAATGTGTATAGCAGTCACTAACACGGTTATCTGCACATGGAGCACCTATGATGCATTGTGTTAAGCAACTATCAGGAAGTGTGCAAAACGCACTGTGTGATGTGTGAACCCTCATCTGTGGGTGTTCTGGTCCAGGTATGGGCCTGGAAGGTACGGTCCGTGTACAATCCGTAATCGCAGGTGTGCTGCGCAGAGCATGGAGGCAGGTCCCAGTCACCACAGGCATATGTGAGTGGTGCAATAGTGTCTGTGCCGGCTTGTATGCATCACAGTGGAAGATGCAAGCATTGTTCCACATGACCCCATGCCGTGCCTGCCAGTTACAGCCCTGCCGGTGACAGTTATGTGAAACTGCCAGAGAGGCAGTATAGCATGTGATGATGTACATGTGTGCTCTACACCCCAGGCCGATGGCTGTAGGTCACGAGTGCCACAGCATTGTGTTTGACCTGGACTGTCATAGCGGTCAGATACCACATGCCTGTACAATAACAGTAGGGGATCATAGGCAACTGTTGCAGTGACACAGTAGGTCAATGTACAGTGTCCCCATGTCCAGACCACTGCCGACTGTACACCATGGCTGACACACACACCAGAGGGCTATAACACCGGTGAGCCATTGCATGTCCCGGTACACGTAGTCTGTGTATTGCCATCACAGGGCAGTCACAATAACATGATGTATGAGAGATATATTGTACCAGGTGATTTGACATGTGTGCGTATGTTGAGTGTCAGAGGTGTTCACCCGTCCGCAACATCTCAGTGCATGATGCCTTGTGTAACATGATGTGTGGAACTGCAGTGTGATTCACAACAGCGTCATCCATTGACGGTGGTGTGTTGTGAATGGTGTAACCCATGAGTCTGCGGGATATACACTGATGTTGGCTGCCATGCTGGGCACCACCAATGGTGCCTACAGTGGTCGTACAGACATATTGCATACATTGTTCTTGCAGGAATGTCCAGTGTTATAGATGATGTGTTACTACGTGATGGTCGGTGTGTGTTGTGACTGTTACCCATCCAGACGTGACCGTCAGGTGCAGTCATGGTTGTTGACAGCATCACCCCCATCCACAGCTGTCAGCACCCTGTCCCCAGAATGGGTAACAGTAGCCCTCGTACTGTGTGACTAATGTGTAGATCGTAGAACACCTACTACTGGCTGCCTAACAGTGTCATCTAGGAAGGATATATGATGGCTGGAATACACTGCTCCAATGTATAAATATGATATCCCAATGAATTACAATGATTCCCATCTAGTAAGCCATGGCTGGCATGTAAACCGTGTACAACAATGACTGTGTGACTGACCCTTCCAATGTGTGCCGTGATGAACATGCACCCATTAGAACACCAAATGAGGTACGTTGCACGTAATGATGTACAACTGACAGCTATGGGCACAGCATGGATGCAGAAGCACATCTCCCACAGGCAGTACCACTGTACGGTGGTAGGGTGCAGTACATGTGACAGTTGCTCTATTGCCACATATGCGACATATCCGTCATATAGGGGGTAGCACTGAGTACGTGGCGGTTGTACATGCCTGTACATACGGCCATGTCCCACAGGATATGTGTTAAGTGTGTACAACACCTGCAATACCGTCAGCAAGCTGTGAAGTGTATGACTGCCAGTGTACCTGTGTGACATGTTGTGCAATGGGTGCAAAGGTGCATGGTAGCGCATGACATGCTCACATGTCCTGCACAGGTGCATAGCTTGACAATACAATACAAATAGGGTGTTGGATAATAGCAACCCACAAGAGGTGATGAAAATGCAATGGCAATGCGCACCTTTCGGGTAAAAGTGTGTGTATGTCCATGACACATTAGCAACTGAGATGTTAGCAGTACAGCTGTACAGGGCAGCATGTATATTTGATTACAAATACCCTTGCATGTTCCACCAGTGGCCTGTTGACAGACAGACATCAACACAATGTGCAGCATTGACATGTGCACAGCACATCACCGCTGGCTACAGTAGAACAGGGTTAATGTGTTGATATGTGCACAGAACATCAGCGCCAGCTACAGTCGAACACGGTATGTGTTGAACCCCACCGTCATTGTAGCCCATGCCACAGAGAGACATGTAATGCATCTGTAGCATGCGGCTGGGGAATGGACCTGGCCTAGCAGTATAGCTGTGTCAGTGTTCCGAACAACATACTGAATGGGCTGTGTGTGTGAGGTGTGTGTCATAAGTGTATGGTCTGATGGATGATACCAGCATTGCCACCGCTATGTGAACATCCCCACCCCCATAAATGAATACCTTGGCTGTGCTCAACACCATGGTCACTGTGGAAGGGATGGTGCTGTGCGGTGCACCCGTCGACATGGTGGTGACAGCAGGCACTGGATGTAGACATATGAGGTACCCATGTCAGGTCGGGGTACCATCCATGTGCATGGGATATCACCGTGCGGGCATATACAGCACTCTGTTGAACAATATTACAGCACATAGCACCTGTCAGGGGTAATGTTTATGCATGGGTGTGTGATACCAGCATGCACCATATACACCCCCACCATGCAGCATGCTGCCTACCTTGCAGAAGGACATTGTCCACACCATGATGATGGACATGCGACATGTCTATATACCCATATAAATGACATATGGAATGGACAGCCACCCTCCCAATACTGGTATTCCACAGGCTGGACACATCCCTGTGCCATTTATGTGATATACCCTGCCATACCATGCAACCCTGTCCATCAAGGGCTGCGCGTGCCATCACAGTCATACATGGTGCGGTGGCCACATAAGCACATGCACTATCAACTGACGGATCAGTAATGTGGCACTGATGCACCTTGTGGTGTCACAAGTGCTGTGTGACAGCCGTGTACATAACGTAATGCGCACATGCTATGTTTGACCATCCCTGCACATGTCATATGATTAGACATTGCCCCATGTGTATCACATGTGCAATACAGGCGAGCCGTGGCAGGATGTTCAACAAGCGTACAGTGCTGAGTAGATGTATATGGCAAAACACATGCATGTACAGGTGTCCCATGTGTATGTGCAGTGCCACTGCTGACGTCCATAACGGCTGTGTCTGTGATGCCATGTGACATATACACAGCATCCAGGTGAACAGTAGAACTGTGGACACATCGGGCCAAGTGCAGATTGGTAAGAACACAGGTGCAGACAGGTACACATGTCCACAGCAGGTTACCATCTACATGGAGTATGTACAGTGTGATGAGATGACACAGAGATATGCTATCCACTGCATAATGGTGTGACAGGTGTGACAGCAACACGTCAGCAGTGTCAGTGTCATGATGCGTCTCAGAGATTACTGTGCAGATGTCGTACATGTCATAGCAATGTATGTTCAGCGGTATGCCAGTACATCAGTGTGAATGTGACCTGTCACCATCATTATGTCTTACAGATAATGCCACGTTCACGACTCCCAGCCTTCAGCCGCCAGGAGGATGAAGTAATCATACCATTGCTCCATGACAACTATGACGTGCTGTTCAGCCATGTACCACAGCAAGCGCAGCAGCAGGATGACCTGTGGCAGGATATGCGCAGGAGGGTGAATGACTGTGCCAACAACCGCACCTACCAGCAGGTAGGCCAACACTGCACGGACCTCATACGGCATGCAAAACAGCGTGCCACTGCAATCGCCAGAGAACAAGGTGGAACAGGTGGTGGGCCACCAACCCAGCCCCCACTCACACACACAGAGGAACTCCTGGCCAGTCTGGGGACACCCAGGGAACAGCATGCTGAAACACTAGCCGCCACCGTGGAGGTGGGTGTCTCCCAACCAATGAGCCTGGAGTTGCCTGGCAAGTCAGTCTTGCATATGAGTATGATATCCACTGTAGTTGCAGGTGTCACTGTACATCATGTAAAGTAACACATGCCAGGTATATGGGCACACAAGCCGCATACTACAGTATGCTACGTTGTGTATTCAGACGTGTGCATGCCATATGCTATCACACAGGTACATGATGTCACATGCACAGTGCGAACTGTGGCTGTCATACAGTCATGGCTAATGTTTATACTGTTGTGTCACCCCTATACAGGTACCTCTGGCGTGTCGCACAGACAGGGGTCCGTCGCAGGTGAGACTGTTGTCAGTATCAGAAATGTTACAGTGTAGAGTTATTTGCCATGTGGCCAGGTATAAAATGCACACCTGGGTTTAGTTCCAGTCACGTTATACAGGTTGCACCACCAGACACACACATGCCACCCGTGTGCAGTAGATACAACCGTTATTATACACCGGCATGAAACCACAGTACCTGTCAATGTGATATGTGTGGTCAGCTATGCATACCATGGTGAAGGTGTTCTACAATGGATGCATATGCAGTATGCATTGGAACAACATCCGTGGTACGCACACAGTACCACACAGTGAGCAGTGATCTGGGCAGCACACAGGTGTCACCAATGTGACATATGCCCCTACATTGTGTGCACACATTGTGACACGCCACCCGACATGTCCCAAGCTGGTGGTGTTCTGTCTGCAATATTGTCACACCATCACATGACCTACACCCGACATAACAAACATCCACACTGTTGTCTGCTTAGCCCTGTGGAGTGTGACACCTCTGACATGTATGGGTGTATGTCACATGGGACACCACAGACATGTGTACAAGATGCCCATCACACACAATTGTCCAAGTCCCATTCACACATGGCCATGGGTGATAGCCACAGGCATGTTGCCACACGCATGCGCCTGATGTGGATAGACCCCGTTGCACATTGTCCACACATAGTGCAAGCATAGCCGTAGTGGACCACCTGTACATTTGATGTGTTACACCGGACAACCGGAATGCCTGTCTGCAGCCACCGGAGGCATCACCAATGTCTACCATATACGTGCTGTGGAATGCCTGTCTGCAGCCACCGGAGGCGTCACCGATGTCTACCATATACGTGCTGTGGAACAACATGACTCTGTTGCAGTCATGGCATTGCAATGCGTCCATGTTATGCATTGCACAGCAACATACATGCGTCATGTTGCCATGCAGTGGCACAGTGCCAGTACTCCACACTGTATAGCTATGTACACGGCCCACACTAACCACACCTGCATATACATATGTGCTGAACATGCATTCTATCTGTAGGCTGTACACACAACACTGCACTGTGAAGCCCATTATGATGCGGTGCATCTGGCGGGACACCATTGTGTCACACATGTATACATGTCACTGCACATGTCAGCAGATTACATGTCAAGGTAATGTCAGCCATGTGTACTGTTAACCTGTTTGTGGCCACATGGTGTATCACGGTGATGCATGCAAACTACCATGATTGTGTGTACTGCATGCCTACTGATATGACACCTGCTTGATGTAGTGTGCACCCCAGGGTGGTATGCATACTAACACTATTAATGTCTGAGCTGCATTCCCTGTGCTGTAGTGCAGGAATGCTGCATGCCATCTGTAATATCACATGCATGGTGTGTCTGTGTGTGTGTGTCTGTCTGTGTGTATGTCTGTCTGTGTGTGCTGTGGGTGTGTGTCTGTGGGTGTGTGTCTGTGGGTGTGTGTCTGTGTGTGTGTCTGTGGGTGTGTCTGTGGGTGTGTGTCTGTGTGTGTGTCTCTGTGTGTGTGTCTGTGTGTGTGTGTGTGTGTGTTAGTGTGTAATGTACCTTACAGTATGTCTTTGCATTCACAGGTGGTGTAGGTGCGTTACCCTCCTGCGGTCCATCTGATGTTAGTGTCCCCACGGATACTAGCAGTGATGACCATATGCATGAGGTACAGGCAGGGTTGTCAGGGGCAGAATCTGCGCCATTGGTTACCATCCCACCTATGTCCCCCTCATCCCCGCTCACGGTTCTGATGCCAACACATACTACATCACCGTTGCCCATAGAGGAAGGACAGTCAGCATCTGTTGGCATTGAACAGGAATGTGTGGTGGCTACAGAAGGTGTGACCACACACCATGTTGCCAGTGTAATGACTGGTGATGTGCCACACAGGCATGTGGCTGGTGCTGCTCGTAGGAGGACCTCTGGCAGACATGCACCTGCAGTACAGGGCGCAGCAACTGGTATCACCAGATGCATGTTCCAGACTGTAATGGCGGCACAGGCACGTGCAGAACGGCAGAACCAAGAAGGGCAGAGGCTGCAGAGGGCTGCAATCTGTACCCTAAATGACAACATCCAGTCATTGGCGAATGCTCAACAGCAGATTGCTAATGTACTGGATAGGCGATTAGGTGAAATGGTTGGAATCCTCGACCGAGGCATGGCAATCCGCGAGCGTGAGCTGTCTGTGCTGGAACACCTGGTAGGGGTGAGGCGTAGGACACGTCATAGGCCAGCAACACCACCTAGTGGAGGTCGACGTGTGCGTGCCACCTCTCATGCCCATTCCCATAGTGCCGGTAGCAGTAGCAGTGCAGCTGGTGCTGCACTGTCCACACCAGGACACAGCAGGCCATGTGGGCGTGGCCCTGGCCGGTCCCATCGTGGACCCGGTTCCAGCGGACATGTGTCATCGGACAGTAGCCACTCTATACCTCCACCTGGTAGTGCCCGTGCAACCCCAGGCAGGCACAGGTCACGTGGCCGTGGACGGACACAGTGAGCTGTACAACCTGCACTGTACAGTCTGGGGCTGTCAATTATACCCCGTATAGGCATCACATATGGCTGAACTGTGTACACACATACCCACACACAGCAGACACAACTGTAGGGCTCCACCACATCCACATGCATTCTGCACAGACATGCCCAGTAAACTCATTGGCCCTTACACACACACATGATGTCATCCATTGGTGCAGCCTATGCCCCTGGCTAACATATCACACTGTGCATATGATGAAGTCTCTGCCGCATCCATGTCATCCACACCATCAGTGCAGGGTTATGCAAATATATTCTGATGCACAGGGTGGACAGGATAGTGAGAGGTGTATGTGATACCTGTGTATGCATAGCGTGGGATGTGTATGTTGCAGTGGTTGTGTATGAAAACTGACAGATGTGTATGTGACGTGGGTTGTGTATTGACAACATGCAGCAGACATACCATGTTGTGCAGGTGCAGCATGCATTGTGATGTGTTCACGGTATGTGACGGTTACATGTGTAGCACCATGTTGGTTCTGATAACCTGAATCCCTCCTATGGTGTACTCGCATGTGCCTACAGGGAGCACTATTATCGGTCCCCCATGTGTAGCTGTGGACTACCCACAGGCACATCTGGCAATAGCAGCATACTACATGTACCCGCAACCTGCCTGGACACCTACATGACACACAAGTCCGCACATATACTGCACCTGATGCATGTGGTCGGTGCCACAGGCTACAGTGGACAGAGAAGTCACATACATAGCAGGACACACTACAAGTATGGTGACATGGTGCAGGTGTCGTACACAGCGTGCTGGCCACTGACTGCACGTGTCACCTGTCAGCTGTGGGGCACGCTGTGCAGCAGTTGGACCCTGTAACAGTACAGGAATATGGTCGCAATCGCGGGGTGTACACCACTATGACGCACACCCCATAGTGTGCAGATGGGGACACCTGCCTGTGTGTTCAGCACCCTCACAATACTATGCACCCACACGCCATGTCACAGGGGGCAGACTTGCACAGGTGGCCAGTATGGCTCACACCTATGGCATCGACAGGGTTGTGCAATGCAGCACCAGTACGGGATGGTCACCCTGTGTGGTTAGTGTCCGTTCACAACAGTATATTTGCATACACCCTCACACCAAGCAGCAGACATACAAACATGTCGACACACGCACATTGTGGTGACCACACATGTATACACGGGGAGACAACGTGTTGCATGTACTGCACCATCCAAATCCATGCACCCCACACTGAGGTATGTACAGATCTCTACTATGATGTACAGGGATGTGTAGCACGTGGGACATATTCCCCCCGATATGTGGCATACATGGGCACACATTCATGCACACGTCAGTGCTGGGAATACTACACCCGCCATATGATACGTGTGCAGGCATGCAGCGTTATGTAGTGCATTATGTGTACCAACACTGTATCCAGCAGATGTGCCGATATATGCACTTGGTAGGTGGTAGGTGTTACAGTTGCCATGTGACATACAGGCGATGACACCTGACCGCTGGGTGTGCATTGTGTCAGCACTGTCATGTAACAGCGACATAGCATACTGTATGCACATGGCAGGGTAGGATGGTGTGTGACACACCTGTGAGCCACCACCTGCACACATGCATGTAGACAGGTGTTTAAACACATGATGTACATGCATCCTTCCATACGTGCTGTTTGTATGCCACCATATAACGGCCCCTATGATGGGTACGCATGTGGTAGGGTGTTGCAACTATGTTATCAACATCGGCCACTGCTCATGCATGGCTGCTCCGTGCACAGTACACGTGTCACATGTGTCTCCTGTTGCCATGTGTGTATGCATTGCTACGTTTTGACATGTGTGTTGACATACATGGAACATGGACTGTGGTATGGTATCACAGCTGTCACAGGCAAACAATACAAGGGTATGTGTCCCAGTCAACACCGCTACACCCTGTAGTAGGAGCATTCCACAGACATGGGTCCACCTTCCATTCGTGTGTGTAGCACCGCGTACGCCAGTGTTATGCATGTGGTACATCATAGGCTTTGTATGTGTCATGTGTGCAGTCCATGCACACATCCAGACAGTGACATGTATGACATATCTGGATGTTGGTTCACTCTGGTACAGCAGCAGTCATGTGTCACAGCTGTGTCAGGGCCGTGGTATGTGTGGAGCCGACCTGTCCATGTATACAGATATGGGTGGACTACATCACACATGTTGGATCATTGTTAGTACATGTGTACTCTGCACAACTGGTGTACACTGCTATACAGACCTGTGGACATATGTCACATGCTGTTGTTGGACCGTGAGGCTTACTGCTGCACCGATGACATGGTGCTGGCATGGCAGCTACAGTGTTCACTGCAGTGTGTACATGTTTGACCTGAACCCGTAATGCCTGTGATGTCATCTGTGTGTGTACGAGTAGCTGCATGTGTGACCACCCTGTGCATATGGACAGGTTTACCTTACTGTGACCTGCAGTGTGTACACTCCGTCTGCATGCTGGATGGCGCGTAGCAAATGCTAAGTGTGTGAGCATGCCCAGTAAGCAGTTGTGTAGATGGACACACAATACAGTGCACACTGCGCCCTTCTGTGCGTATACCCCGTGTGCATGTATGTTTCCCCTTTGCAACCGCTAAGTGTGTGAGCATGCCCGGTTTGCTGTTGTGTAGGTGGACACACAGTACATTCCACACTCTGCCCTTTCATGATTACACTCCATGTGTATGCATGTTTGCACTTTGCAAATGCTAAGTGTGTGAGCATGCCCAGTAAGCAGTTGCGTAGATGGACACACAGTACAGTGCACACTGCACCCTTCTGTGCGTATACCCCATGTGCATGTATGTTTCCCCTTTGCAACCGCTAAGTGTGTGAGCATGCCCGGTTTGCTGTTGTGTAGGTGGACACACAGTACTTTCCACACTCTGCCCTTTCATGATTACACTCCATGTATATGCATGTTTGCACTTTGCAAATGCTAAGTGTGTGAGCATGCCCAGTAAGCAGTTGTGTAGATGGACACACAGTACAGTGCACACTGCGCCCTTCTGTGCGTATACCCCGTGTGCATGTATGTTTCCCCTTTGCAACCGCTAAGTGTGTGAGCATGCCCGGTTTGCTGTTGTGTAGGTAGACACACAGGACATTCCACACTCTGCCCTTTCATGATTACACTCCATGTGCATGCATGTTTGCACTTTGCAAATGCATGTTTGCACTTTGCAAATGCTAAGTGTGTGAGCATGCCCAGTACGCCATGCATGGACACACAGTACATTCGGCACCGACGTCTGATACTAGGCATGCAGCCATGCCCGATGACATCCTGCATAGCCATGGTGGCCGTCCATGCGAATTATATGTAGTTGCTATGCCACAACGGATGCCTACATCATACACACTGGTTGCTCTCTCAAAGGGTGTACTGTCTGTGGTGCATCCTGTATCCATTTCGGGCTGTACTGCTCCGTAGATAGGTAGTATTCCTGAGTGCAGCACCGCCGTGTTACTGTACGTCCGCCTTAGGATAGTAACATGCTGTGTGACTGCTCACTCTGTATTCATTCCCTATTGGCATCCTTGCCTTTGCAGATGATATCACCCACCTAGGAGTATGCCTCTTGACAGTGCTGTGCTCAGTAATCTCGGTAGCGCATTCTGTAAATGCATCCTGCTGTAGTGTGTTCATGTAGTTAGGTGTAGGTTCAACTCCCAGCCCTTCCCAGTGTGTGTGTGTGTGTGTGTGTGTGTGTGTGTGTGTGTGTGTGTGTGTGTGTGTGTGTGTGTGTGTGTGTGTGTGTGTGTGTGTGTGTGTGTGTTTCCAGCTACCTCTGGGGACAGTAATGCTTTTAGATGCTTCACAACACATACATTTGCTATCAGCGTCTATTCCTTTGCGGATGATGTCACCCACCTAGAAGTATGCCTCTGACAGTGCTGTGTTTAGTAATCTCGGTAGCGTGTTCTGTAAATGCATCATGCTGTAGTGTGTTCATGTAGTTAGGTGTAGGTTCAACTCCCAGCCCTTCCCACTGTGTGTGTGTGTGTGTGTGTTTTTCCAGCCGCCTCTGGGGACAGTAATGCTTTTAGACGCTTCACAACACATACATTTGCTATCAGCATCTATTCCTTTGCAGATGATGTCACCCACCTAGAAGTATGCCTCTGACAGTGCTGTGCTTAGTAATCTCGGTAGCGTGTTCTGTAAATGCATCATGCTGTAGTGTGTTCATGTAGTTAGGTGTAGGTTCAACTCCCAGCCCTTCCCACTGTGTGTGTGTGTGTGTGTGTGTGTGTGTGTGTGTGTTTCCAGCCGCTTCTGGAGACAGTAATGCTTTTAGACGCTTCACAACACATACATTTGCTATCAGCATCTATTCCTTTGCGGATGATGTCACCCACCTAGAAGTATGCCTCTGACAGTGCTGTGCTTAGTAATCTCAGTAGCGCGTTCTGTAAATGCATCCTGCTGTAGTGTGTTCATGTAGTTAGGTGTAGACTCAACTCCCAGCCCTTCCCACTGTGTGTGTGTGTGTGTGTGTGTGTGTGTGTGTGTGTGTGTGTGTGTGTGTGTGTGTGTGTGTGTGTGTGTGTTTCCAGCCGCCTCTGGGGACAGTAATGCTTTTAGACGTTTCACAACACATACATTTGCTATCAGCGTCTATTCCTTTGCGGATGATGTCACCCACCTAGACGTATGCCTCTGACAGTGCTGTGTTCAGTACTCCGAGTAGCGCGTTCTGTCATTGTGTCATACTGCCGTGCGATAGGGTAGGTAGGTGTAAGGTCAATTCCCATGCCTGCCAGATGTGTGTGTGTGTGTCTATGCTCCCAGCCGCATGGGTTCGTAGGTTATGGTTTTAGACGCAACACACATATATCCTGCTGACATCTCTGCATTTGCGGATGTTGAGACGCAGCTAGTGGACTGCCTGTGTGCCTGCTGTGCTTAGCAACCTCCGTAGCGTCTTCTCTACATGCGTCCTGCTGTGGTGTGTAAGGGTACTGATGTGTAGGTTCCACTACCGGCCTTGCCACGTGTCTTGTCTGTATCTCTCTCGATGTATATACATATACATATTTTATGCCCATGGCGCTGCTCTTGCATGGACAGCTGTCAGTCCCATGTATCGCATATGTGCACAGCTTACACATAGCAATGTGGTACGACGCAGATCCACATGTCCATGCAACGTCCGTGTTCCAGGAGGTGTTACACGCCCTACAGACATCTGCTGTATATCTTGGAAGACAGCTATCCTTGCTGTACTGTCACTGTACTTGTACATAAACTACAACCAAAAAAAATTTCGAAATACACAGTTGAATAAGGATAAAATAAGGACTGTTAAAAATAACCGTTAAAAATCTAACGCCATCACCTTTAACGCTTCACACCTTTTAAAATAGCTTGCTTCATCTACCTAGCTGGCTTCCATCAGGGAAGTAGAACTTATAAATAAAAAGGAAACATGTCATAACATAAACACTTTTCTTAAACTAATATTACATGACAAACAAAATACATACTATAATTAATACTTACATAGAAAAGTACTTGTAATGCATAAATATTCAAGTAAACACACAATTAAATCATAAAAAATTAAATACGTTTAAAAATACATTAAAAAAAGATAATAAAGAGGAGATAATTCTACCTAACCTTATGTACACAGGTACAATTATTTCTTTGAACAAGAACACTAATTAAAAACTATCAAAACAAATAAAATAATATAAATGTAAAAAAATATAAATAAAATCTTTATCAAACTGTGTACTGTACATTATGCCATAGACTTAGTGTATCATGCCTGTGTATGGTGTGTGTATGTCTATCTGAGCTGTGTGCATGGTCGTGTGTATGTCCCACTATAATCATCTGTGCAAGTGTCGCCAATATAGGTAATCCATGTAGACTGCTGTTTAATGTGCATTCCAGCACATACCTGCGGACAGTACTGCCCTTCCTACTGCGGCACATTTCATCATCTTGCAGTGGATAATACTGTTTCCACACACATGTATCTGTGTCTGTTCATAACACTCCACCTCAAGGAGCATATATCTGGACAAGGCCTTATGTGATAGTGGGACACTCGGGGCTAGTCATGACATGTTGCTCTTAGAAACATTGATAGTGGGCACAGTGATATGTTATGCATGTGTATGGCATTCCTGTCTGATTTGGTGTCTTCATCGCATGTTTGTCGTTTCCTGTCGTCAGTTGTCATGAGGTTGCCGGACTGTTACTGTTACGTGGAACACAGCAAACATATGAGGCATACTTCTACACAGTCTGCGTACATCTGTGCAGTTGCAGAGTATGTGTCTGATACAACATACCTACTGTCTGACTACAATACACACACAGTGTATGGCGGCATGACAGACCGCATGACATTACTTTGTATTTGCACGTCACACCCACGCAGACAGTTGTACTCCTCACACAGGTCTACATCTGCTTATCCACACTAATTGTTCTTTCATGTACCATATGTGTGCATCGTATTTGCGCTTTCCGTCAGTGGCGGGGCTCACGTACGACTATGGGGGCCTGGTAATTGTTATGTTGACACGTCATGACACCCTGGGGGAGAGTTACCTTTGTGTCTGGTTACCTTCCACATTGACCTTCGCGGGGCATACGTTGTCATTCACATCTTCCTGGGTATGACTTATGCATGTTTGCACATTTGTCCTGCTGTCTTTCTTCTCACCTGTCCGCCTAGTATCACCGGTTCAGTACATGTATTTTGGATAGGTTAGCTCCTTGACCTGTTGTCATTATGTGTACACGCCCTGATGTTCGGCCTTTGCCCTTGTTACTTTTCACATAGTGATGTGCCTTCCTCGCTGATTGCTGCCTAGGCATTACGGACTGTGCGGTAGGTGATGGTGACCACTATTTCCATTGCATGATTAGTGACACTCATACCATCCGTATGCATGGCTACGCCAGTATTCGCAAAACGGTCTGACTTTGTCTGGGGTATTTATAATATTGACCCTATCTGTATTTCCTGTACTATGCCTTACTGCAGCTGTGTTATTCTGACAGTTTTCCAGTTATGGGTACCATCTTGGTCGTACGCATGTCCATCCATGGGATTCGCCTACATGACACTGATTTGGGCTGTACATATGTCCAACCTGCTTTCCGCATTATCCGGTGGATGCTTTGCACCATTAGTGGGGATAAAGGCATGTGCTATACCCACATCCCTCCCACGGGGCGGGCCTACGGATTCTCTGCCAAACAACACCTAGGCCCATTTCTGCATAACCAGGTTCCCATGCCTGCAACCCTCTACGGTACACATTACACATGCTTAATGTGTGCGGTACTGGGATGTGGATGCACTTATATGCACTCCCCACTCTAGGGATATCTGTTCATATGTCCTGCATTTCATGGACACGTGTCATCACCCTTGAACCTGCTTTTAGTGCATGTATAGCTGATTCGTCTTTGCAGCTGTCACTTCTTTCGCATCAATCGTAGCGGGTGCTGCGAATGGATAAATTTTTGGAGTCCTACAATGGACACCAGTGTGCATGTTTAAAGTGTAGAACTTGCTGGACTGTCACTTTCTGGCCAGTGATTTTGACTGCTGCTGTATGTTCCCCATTCGTGGATGTCTGTTTGACTACCCATATTATCTATTACTTGGCGTATTTATATCCATGTGTCATCTATATGGGACATAGGTCTGTTGTGTGTACATATATACATGTAAACCCCTCGTTTCATACCTTGCTTTGTTAATGTCTGTCTAATATGACTGTCCTAAAAGAACCCTACCCTCTCCAAATCATAACAGTCCTATGACTAGCACATTAACTCAAGATTAGGCCATTTTTGTCTTACTCAACTAGGCCATTTCTGTCTTACTCAACTGATTGCGAATTATCATGAATATAATGAACTGTAACCAACTGTAGTTTCTACTGTAAAGATCTTTTTCATTGTATACTATGTAAATTGTCTATATGTCTTTGTAACTATCTGTCATTGTTAACCCTGTCGGAGCTCTTCTCCCTGGGACTCCGCTGACAATGGACATATATCCAGTCGGACTATCCCGGTCAGCAAATGTAAAATAAATTAAAATAAATGTATAAATTACCTGTGTACACACATCTATAACCATACCATACCTTTCCACTGTACAGATACTGGCAGAGTGTACGGATGGTTTACCCTTTATCTTAGGTGTGTTTTACATTGACCTGTGTCTATCTGGCAATTTGCTGGCATTTCATGTGAGACTTACAGTGGCACCTTCTGACAGGTAGGTCAGGTTACAGATGCATAACCTTTATCAATCCCTGCTACTAACACACCCGTTATTCTATCCACTTTCTATGTTTGTCTTAGCACATATCATGTGTTTCTCACTATTTGTACCAGTACTTTGCATGGCATTGTTCGGTTCCATACTTTCAGAGGCTGACAGTTCTGAGACATGTATAACTAACGTGGGGGTAACGGCATTAGGTTACTCTGTTGTGAGCGGATCACACACGCACAGGCACACTTGCATTCCCTTATTGTGGGTTACGCGCAGGCGCACATGCATATCCGTATTCCAGGTTACATATGTTTACCGAGTCTGTGTGCTTACGTGGCCTGTATTACTTGACAGTTCCAGGGACATATCTCTGATCCGATTAACGGACGTATGCGGAACACACTTCCACCTTTACATATGTAACTGTCTTTGCGGCACAGACGCATTAATTACACGCTCACATTTATATGTTCTATAGTCGTAATTCAAACGGGACTGCATTCACGTTGGCCGGTTGCTGTGACCACTACACGTTTGGTGTTCTGTCTCATTTATATGCATACCCATGGTACATAGCTACATTAACATATCCCCCCCCTGCACTCACTTATGTCACAGGCATCCATTCTCCTGCTGGGAAAAGTGCGGTACTACATGTTACACATTCCCTATTCCCTAATGCTCTTGACCCAGGATGCATATGGCGTAACCGCAGAGATATTCAGATCACAGAGGCTTATAGCCCCAATGCATACAGGTCTTTGATAGTCAGGGTGTTCCTGTGGTGCTCTGGGTTTGGTCTTGTCCGCCTAATGTATAGAACTGCCCTGACCGTGTACGAATGTCAGACGAGGCACATGGGCACGGTTGTTCCATGTTTACTATACCATAACCCCCCATTATTCCAAACCGTGCATGCTGATTGGCCAGTGTGCCCGTTGTAAATCGAGTTATAGTAATGGAGAACGGTCCGGTCGCCCGGACCTATTTCCATTAGTATACCTCGGTATTTAAGACCTGTCTCGCTATGTTACATGGGTTTAACATAGCGTGACAGCTTTAAATAAGCCACGGAGATGTCCGTTGCTTACTTTGAGGCAGTCTCGCTATGCTACACACATTTAACATAGCAAGACAGGTTGTAAAACAAAGCAACGGGGACAGCAAGCTCTCCGTTGCTATTTTGTAGTGTTTTGCTATGTTAACTGGGTTTAGCAGTTTCGACATTAGCAACGGACATCTCGCGCAGTACATCAGCGCCGCCACGGATGCCAGACTTCTGCGGATGGGCAGCAGACAGGCATTCTACTATGCGATTATGTAAGGGAATTAATAGTTTATTTTCTTACATGATGTCATGGTATAATAGCAATAACCCACTTCTGGGTGTAGGTAATGCTGTATTTACCCACGGTTGCCTTTGTTTTGGCTTCGCCCTCGGGACCGCACTACGCCAACCGTGGGTATATCCAGCATTACCCACACCCAGGCGTGGGTTATTGCTATGATATTCCATCCGTGTTTACAGACACGGGTGTTTGGACAACCGACAATAATGTATGCTGTTGGCATACAATGATGTGGGTGGTGCTGGTTATCATACATATTCCATGTTGTGCGTTGTTCCCATTTACAATTGTCTATCCCCTGTCATCATTCATACGTGTATATTTATTTAGCACATGACTGAACTATGTATTACCTGCAGGTATGCTGTGTTACAGTGAACATATGTGACGGTTGGTTACAGTGTATATGTGTATGTACCTCTGTGATACTGGGGACTACCACACATCCTTCGCAGCATTTCATGCGTATGTACATACTATTATTCTGTGGCCTGTTGAAGGTTGTGTGAGCACCGCTTACATGTGTCCCTATTTGTGCACGCATCGTGTTGGTCTTTGTCCAGCTTTTGTTGCTGTCATGGGTTGGACGGTGGTGTTGGTGTGTCATTGGGTTGTATTTCTACTGCCGATACTTCGGTGGGGGGTGGGGTTGGCACTTGTTCCTCTTTGCAGGGGAGGCCCCATTGTGGACATTTGTGTCCTGCGTGGACACTTGACACGTGCCATATGTCCTGTGATATTAACACAGTCATGTATTTCTTACCTTCATTACTACTTGCATGTTACAGGCATTTTGTATCTGGTACACATGACTATTATATTGGATAGCTTAAGCTATTCACATGCTATGCAATAACCGTTCATTCTTGCATATATGTGTTATTCTATCCTTTGCATTGGCCGTGGGTGTTTTACCATACAGATCCACACATCTACGAGTGATGTCCCACCTTGACAATCTGTGCATGTGGCAACCCTGCTGGGGTGACCTGCTTGGTGGACGGCTATTCCACCCTGTGTATTGTGTTTGGTATGTCTGCATAGCTACTCATCAGTACCGTGGCTGCACATACTGCTTTGTCCAGATGTGTACAGTTATGGACACCATGGCGTGTGAACACCTATGGGGTTTCGACAGGTCAGTAACCACACGCGGGATGTACACATTCTGCTGGTACATTCACATGCAGCCATTTGGATTTCAATACCTGGGATGGGATGTTGACATATGTGGGGTACATATTTGCAAGCCTGTCACTGCCTAGGACTATACTTCCTACTACATATGGGGTATACCCGCTCTGTGCAGATGTGCAGCTGCGCATGGCTGCTAGCTGGATTGGGTGGACATTCGGACATGGGTGCGGGTTACGTGCTATGACGGAGTTGTTGTGTATTACATTTGCATGCATGGGTTCTGCTTCTGGATATTCCGATTCGGCATATGCCATCCTATGTGTATGTGACAGTTACGTTGCTGTGTATGGCACATTTTCCTGTACATATGTTTGTGTGTGTGTTTGGGATTTCTGGTTTCTTTATGGTTGTTATATGGCCACGACTGCCCGGCTGTGTATTATCACTACCACTGTGGG
>NC_056735.1:975575623-975580623 GCF_019279795.1 Protopterus annectens | reverse complement strand
TATATATAACCCGAGTAGCACCCTGCTAGATCTCATAGAAGCACACAAAGACAGCAAACCATTTGTCGACTACCAACCAGAAAACGGCCCCCCAGAAAAGTACTCCACCACCAGCGCAACTAACGGTTCCAGACTTACCCCTCATTGACTGCCGCTTTCTAATAACCAAACTAGAAAGACTGTCCATGAACTACAAAAACACGGAATACAACAACCACTATCTAGCCAAATGTTCCAGCAGCAAGATAGTGCCTAAAGGACTATGCGCCTACAAGTTCCCCAACGGGATAGAAGCCAAAGATGACGTCTACCGTGCCCTGGTCAAAATTTACAATGAAGCAGGGTTACAAGCCATGGAAGTCCTTATGAAGCATAACCAGAACAAAATGACAGAACAAATGGAACAGATCAAAGCATTACATGACTCGATCACACAGCACCCCCTATTCTATGTGCTGAGACTGGAATGGCTTGACCTCAATGCCAAGTTAGGCAAGCATGTAATGCTCATCACCGAAAGAAAAAAGAACAAACTATACAGAAACTGGAAGGAATATCAAGGGAACAAAGCATACCCCTTACCCCAGACAGAGAGTACCCAGACCACAAACAATGCCACTGATTCCTCGAGGGCAGCCCAATCACCTCTGACCCCACAGAGGACAAATGTAAGGACAGAATAGGGACCCAACACAGCCCGGGCCAACCCACCACCGGCACGCAACAGAAACAGAGGGGCACAACCATCAACACCACATAGTCCCCCCAACAGGGGTACTCTGTGCCACAATGCCCCCCACCCCAAACCTCAGGAGCCCAGCCGCCACCACCAGCACACCAAGAGCAGCAGTCTTTTTTAGCTGATGCCCTGGACACTTCCGAAATGGACCCCCCCAAACAGACCAACAGAGGGAGAGGCAGAGGGAGTGCAGTTCAGAACCGCAGGGCATACTGGACGAGAACCACACGCCAATGGAGAACCACATGAACTTAAACCTCTAACTCAGAGAGCACCACCCGGCCCCAGGACAGGACGAAGTACCAGTCTTTGACCTCACAGGTAATGAGTTGGACACAGGAACGATTTTGCTACTTAGCAAAGGGCTCAACTTCATTCCCACACAAAGAGCCAAGAACACAGAGGTCCTGCACGACCTCAAACTATATTGCAGAAAACTCAACCTAAAGTTTCAATTCGAAGGAAAAAAGGCGCCAACTTTCTCGACACTCAGTCAAAAAGTACCCCACCATCACAAAATGACGCCTTCTTCCCCAGCTCAGATGAGCACCCAAGGACAAGCCTGAATGCTGAGCACACCTGGAAATAGGCAGCAGAAACGCCTCCAACAACTCGTACTACTACGAGACAGACAAGGCAGTATGCACGTACAAGTGCTACCCCTGACACTACAAGGTCCCCACAGGACTCTATCCATTATGCCTACCTTAACGAAGACAACCCTGACCAAATCTACACCTCCCGCAACAGCAACGCTGCGAGCAACAAAGTTGCCACCGACTACCAGGAGAATGAACCTTTCATTAACCTCGGACATGTTGCTAATTTTGTTGACTACTTTAGTAATGATTCTGTAACTGAATACAGCTCTCCTTCTAATTCTAATAGCATTTATCTTGATGAAATGTTCATGAATTACAATGACCGCATAGATAACCGTATAAATGAAATGTCCAGGAATTACAATGACCGTATTGATGACCGTATTGATAACCATGTTGTTGTTTCCACTGAAATATACAGTACCAACAGAGTTTTGAATGCTTTTTCTAACAGTGCGTTTCCCAGTGCTGTTTCTTATACTTTGCCTAACTCCAATGCCAGCATGTTGTTAAATGAAGATTGCTTAAATGTTTCTAATCACAATGTCAGTGCCAATGAAAGCGCCACTCGAACCGCAACCCTTGTTACGGAAGCACACCCACAAGCAAACTCTCTGTCCTTTACAATGAGCCATGAACTCAACACAGCGCCATGTACAAGCGGCAGTGGACCAGTCAGCGGTACCCCGAACAGGCATAGCCACCAGTGACACCGCTCTCCAAACTCCCGCGCAATTCTTCGGGGCTCACAGCCCCGAATTCACAAGGAATTACAGCACCCCGAATCAGGTCTGCGGCTTTAGAGCTAGACGCTCCGAATCAGCTGACCAATATGAGTCCTCCGTGCTCTCCTCAGACAATGAAGAGAACTATGCGGGGCCTCCCACCCTTAGAAGAAAAAGTACATATAACCCAGTGCTTAATAGCAACATCAACTTATTTTCTAAAGTCATAGAAAATGACATTAGGAATATCATCTGCAACAAACACATAACCAAATTCTTTAATCTCAAAATGGAAGAAAAAGACGCCCTCTACAAACTAAGCAGCTCTGACGAAATCAAAATTTTCAAAGCTGACAAAGGGGCAGGGGTAGTGATCATGAACAAATCTGCTTAACACGAAAAAATGCAAGCAGTACTGGCCCATGACGCCAGCTACCGCACAGATTCAAAACAAATAGTGCTGAATAAATTCCGCGCCATAGATTCAGTACTCAAGACTTTAGCAAGAGTCAATAAAATCACAGAAGAAGAGTTCGAATTTATGGCGGTAGATTCCCCAGATGTGGGCACGCTATTCGGAATTCCCAAAATTCATAAAAACCCACAGGATCCCCCTATAAAACACATTATGTTGTCCAAAAGAACTAAAACAGAGTGCATCTCTAAACTTTTGGACTTTTACCTAAATCCAATAGTTCAAAGTGCTGATTTCTACTTAAAGGACTCCTGGGAATTCCTTAACGAAGTCTTCCTTTTTCAACAGAGGTCCAACCACCCCCAAATTACCCTGGTCAGCCTCGACATAGTAGCACTCTACCCGAGCATCCCACACGTAGAAGGGATCCAACTGGTCAGAGACTACCTCACCCAACACAGAGGCATCCATACCGAGAGAGTGGATACGCTCTGCACTTTGTTGAAAATAGTCCTGGAAAATAACTTATTTTCCTTTAACAAAACTATTTATCAACAACTCAAAAACATAGCTATGGGTGCCAAAATGGCCCCAGCCTACGGCAACCTAGTCCTTGGTGCCTGAGAGGCCGACACCCTTACCAAATTAAAAGGGTTTGAAAAAGTAACGCTTTACAAGTGCTATATAGACGATATGTTCCTGCTTTGGGAAGGATCCACCATGCAACTAGACGAATTCCTACTTGAAGTCAAAAACAGTATCCAGTACCTTGACTTCACCATCGCAGGCAAAGGAGCCAACATCAACTTCCTTGATGTCCAGCTAAGTCTCAATGAGAATACACTTAAATTCTCATCCAGCCTCTATAAGAAACCCACACATAGAAACAACCTGCTGGACTACCGAATCCAGTACCCAAGCTTCATGAAAGCTAACATCATTAAAGGACAATAAGTTCGCCTTAGCCGCATAGTAAGCGAAGAACTAGACTTTGCGCTAGAAAGCAGCAAACTTCGCCACATGTTCATTGAAAAAAACTACCCCGCAGTTTTAATAGACAAAATTGCAGGGGAAGT
This sequence comes from Protopterus annectens, assembly GCF_019279795.1. NCBI lineage: Eukaryota > Metazoa > Chordata > Ceratodontiformes > Protopteridae > Protopterus > Protopterus annectens. Next base: position 975,577,066 of record NC_056735.1, on the reverse strand, counting down.
AACCGCTGACAGACATATACGTCACTGGCCGATCCTCAAATACGGCTTCAGCAACCAGCCCAAAACCAATAAAGGCGACCCACCCAGGTTCCCCATCCCCATTTCGATAGACGCACAGCCTATCAAAAAATCCATCCAAAGCAACTAGGCCATCTTGACCAGCAACCCAGAGCTACAAGCAGCAATAGGCACTTTGCCACTTTTTTGCTACAAAAAAAGTGCTCCCTTAAAAAATCCTTCAAAAGCAACCCACGCAGCTACAACATAGACACCAGTTCACTAGCAGGGACCCACCCCTGCGGCCATTGTGTCTGCTGCCCACATATCTACGGCAAAGACAAAATTTACATCCACCACAAAGAACGCCAGATAGTGTTCCACAATCACTTCAATTGCAACACTACACACTTGGTCTACCTAGCGATCTGTGGCCACTGCCTAGCCTTCTATGTAGGCATGACCATGCGTAAACTCAGCAGTAGAATTAAGGAGCACCTCCAAGCCAAATGCCGAGCGGACCCAACATACGCCCTAGAGAAACATGCAAAACAATGCAGATTTCCCACCAGCTTCAAATTCACAATCTTAGACCAAGTTACCACCTTTAGTAATGAATCCAGCACACCCCTGGAGCTTGAAGAACTTAAGTGGCAAATTGATCTCAAGGCAGTCACCCCACCAGGCTTAAACGGAAGTCTCAATATCAAATGCCTACTCAAATGGATTAAATGACTCCTCCCATACAGTATTTGTCCATGAAAATAACATTATGTAAATACTAACTCTGGAATGCTTAATAACTAGATTTCTGATGAAGTTCGAAGCATGAATAAATATGCGAACGAAAGCGCTTAAATCTTAACCCGGCTCTTGAGTATTTTGTTAGTTCCTTAAGTGTTCCCCAGGTCCTCACCAATGTATGTATGTATGTTTCTGTGTGTATATATGTATATATATACACACACACACACACACACACATATATATATATATATATATATATATATATATATATATATATATCATCATCTTCTTTCGGCTGTTCCCATTAGGGGTCGCCACAGCAGATCAACTGTTTCCATTTCTTCCAGTCCTCTGCATCTTGCTCTGTCACACCAACCACCTGCATGTCCTCTCTCACCACATCCATAAACCTTATCTTAGGCCTTCCTTTTTTCCTGTTACCTGGTTGCTTCATCCTTAGCATCTTTCTCCCAATATACTCAGCATCCCTCCTCAGCACATGTCCAAACCTATGTAATCTTGCCTCTCTGGCTCTGTCTCCAAACCTTCCAACCTGGGCTGACCCTCTAATATACTTATTCCTAATCCTGTCCGCCCTCTTCACACCCAGTGCAAATCTTAACATCTTTAACTCTGCCACATCCAGCTCAAACACCTGCCTTTATGTCATTGCCACGGTCTCCAACTCATATAACATAG
>NC_056735.1:975555623-975570623 GCF_019279795.1 Protopterus annectens | reverse complement strand
TTTGAGCGTGAATTTTATCGAATCTAATTTTGTTGCGGGGATAATGTGGTATCTTGTTTATTCCAGAAGTCAGCAAAAATAAGTTCGTTTCTATAAAGATATGTAGAAAATGCTTTGTATGCCATGGAAATTATATGTTTCTTAGAATCTAGGCTTAGTAGAAGCTGCCTAGCTATATTAATCTCCATATCTAAGTTATGCTGATTCATTGAGAAAGTTGAGATAAGTTCCTTTAATTGTCTCAAGGTGGTGATATAAGCTTTAGACAGAGAAAGAGTTTCTCTAAGTTCTGTCAATGAGAGATGTTTAAGCTTACAGAAGTCCCAACACCGAAAGTCCTAAGTAGGGGAAAATTATTCAAATTAACCATTTGTCCCCCTAGTTTAATATTGGGATTAAGATGGAGGGGTTGGAGTAGCAATAAGGCACTATTTAATCCCGTAGACTTAAATAGTTCCTGGAAGTTCTCAATTAGACTTTTCAATAAATTATGTAATTTAGTTCCTCTAATTGAAGATTTACCAGAAAGGGTAACGCTTTGGGATTAATGTTGTTGCTAAGAGTGTGATTATACCAAATTTTAATCCATAAGGGAGTCCATGGGATGGAGCCAGGAGTATGACTAGCAATTGCTAAGAGTCTATTAGCATGGATAATTCTATAATATAAAATGAGATTGGGCATCGCCATGCCCCCTCTTGATTTAGGAACTGTGAGTTTGTAATAAGACATTCTAACCGACTTTGGGTACCATACAAATTTTGCAATTCCATTCTGTATTTTCTTAATGAGGGTGGTTGTAATCGGGGATAAGGATGAGTTATATTGATAAAGAATTTTTGGGAGGATATTCATTTTAACAATAGAGATTTTTGAGAGTGTAGAAAGTTTTAATTGCCATCTTTTCATATCGTTGAAATAGTGGACCATATTCTGTTTAGGTTAGCTTGCAGAATAGAAGAATAAGAATAATCATATGAGACACCTAAATATTCAAAGGTTTGACTAGTATGTATAGGTAAAACCGGAAAAAGGTGGGGCTTATGTGCTAAGGGATTGATTTGGAAAATACTAGATTTATTGACATTAATCTTGAAGTCTGAGATTGCCTCAAAGGCATCTAGAGAATTAACTAATTTCATGGCGTCACTTAGGGGATACATAAAGTACAGATTCAGGTCATCTGTGAAAGCAGTAAATCTGATATTAGAGTTACAGTTCCTAGGAATAGCATGGTAAGTTCTCTGTGATATGAACAAGAGCAAAACCTCTAAGTATAGATTGAACAGTAACGGGGATAGGGGGCAGCCCTGCCTGGTTCCATTAGTGATTTTTATCGGATTTGAGAGTTTTTTGTTTATATATAAACGGGTGTTTGAACTGTTGTATAATGTCTTAATGAGGTTTATAAGTTCAGGTGGAAGGTTAAATTTCTCGAGAGCTAGAAACAAAAAGTTCCAGTTCACTCTGTCGAAGGCTTTGCAGGCATCCAGAATCAAGGCATATCTAGGGTTAGGGTCTTGTTTAGTTATTTTTATTATGGATGCACCCGTGAAATCTAACCTTGAACACAGACAGGATCGTCCCTTGCAGGACACTCCAAAAATTGGCATATAACCAAAGGAAGCCGATACAATGACCATTCTGGCTGGGGTGTGTACATACCCGGAATACAAGTGTGGGAAAGCCTGATGACCCATGGGTCGAGACAACGTACGATATGCGTCTAGTGAAGTGGAGAGTGTGCAACATGTAGTCGTGTGTTCAGACCCGACCTGCACCCAGAGTAAGGATAGGTGCTGTAGAGGAGGTGCGGGTGGGGGAACTATGGGTAGCTACTTATGGGTCTAGGTGTGCAGGTGTTGGCTGATGTTGGTCTATACGGACAACCCCAGGGATGTGAGCAAAAGTGTTCATTGGGCAGAGGCGTCGCCCATCGAGTAGCCACACCCGCTACGAGTCCCACTGTAGCAAAGTCTAATCTACATTGCAAACAACAGAATAACCAGATGTAGATGTATATATGTAGAGGAATGTGTGTGTATATCTACCCATAGCTACATGGAGATATACCTTTCCCTCTCCGTAGTACAAATGTATACATACAGAGACAGAATACATATACATACCCACGTATAGATATATACATATGCAGACACCCATACACCCATATGTTGTTAGATATACATAGACATCAATACATAAATATATATACATGTATGCATACATATACAGATATATCTGTATATAGTAATGTAGATATATATGTGTGTGTGTGTGTGTGTGTGTGTGTGTGTGTGTGTGTGTGTGTGTGTGTGTGTGTGTGTGTGTGTGTGTGTGTGTAAATATACATATGTAAATAGCTAGGATATGATACAGCAGTTATGAATTACATATGTTCAAAGGCTGTGCAAATGGGGGTGAGGGGTCCAATCAACAAACGTGTAACACGTAGCACCAACCATCCCCACCTAGACAGGTGAAACATACAACCACATGATACAAGTAAATACACCACTGCTTCCCAGACCACAGGCAGGATACTACCAGTGAGAGAGACCTGCCAAGTCTAATCTTGAAACAAGGACACCCCAAAAATTAAGGATCATCGGAGTTAGTCCCTGTAATGATTCATCCAACCAGGCTGTAAACTTACACGGACCAGTAGGTTGTGCAAGCCTGATGACCCATTGGTCAACACAACGTACGACATGGGTCCTGACACATGGAGAGTAGGCAGTGTGTAGTGGAGTGGTTAGACCCCCACCTGCACCCACAGTAAGGATGAGTGCTGTAGAGGAGGGGCAGATGGGGGAACAATGGGTATGCAATTATGGCCCTAGGCGTGCAGGTGTTGGCTGGTGCATTTGGATTAGGACTACCCCGGGGATGTAAGTAATATTGAGAAATGGGCAGAGTGTACGCCCATACCTCTCAACCCCTAAGAGCAAAACCACTGAACAGAACATAAACCATTGGGGGAACAAATACGGACAGAAAACACATATTCCACTTACAACCTTAGAAAGCTGATAGAATAATAGGTTGTGCATAACCATAAATGTAATAGGTTTGTAGGTAGTTACTAGGCTATCTGCAGAAGGACATTTGTAAGCCTAGGCAAGGTGTGTCGGCTCATGACGCCCCATTGATCAATTTACTGGGCCTCTGTCAAGCAGAGCTATGGAATTTATCCCAGTATGTCCCAAGCTTTGACCCCCCCACCCCCATTTATATTTGGCTTTGGCTAGACTTTTTACATTAAGAGGCTGAGAGGTATGATTCTCGTGTATGTTTAGTTGTGTTGTTTGGCCTCTAAGGCTCAAGTCATGACTGAATGGAGTCCTGACTCATCTGAACAGTCTGCATACTCGGTTAACAGATGTTAAATAAACATTTATTCATAGTCCAGTACAGAAAAGACGGTGACCCCCTTCTCTGCACTGTGGCTTATGTATCCCAACTCAATTTCATGCCAAATGCATGGCCTTTGTAACAGTGCAGGCCTTACTTAGACTGTCGTGAAATGGTTGTCATCTATATATATATATCTATATATATCTATATATATATATATATATATATATATATATATATATATATATATATATGTATGTGTGTATGTCTTTGCGACATTTCCATGATTCTGCTGGGATATAAACTTCCATGGCAAAATAAGCTGTTGTGTTGTTTCCGTCGTATATTGCATTACTATAGTATTAAAATTACGAGAAGATAGAGAGAAGGGACGAATCTGCAATAATTCAGAGTTGTGTATTTAGTTTCAAAGTTAGTGCTGTTCTCAAAAAAAATGAAATGTGAGGACTTTCCCATTATGAAATATTTGAATCATTCCTGTGATTTGCTGGCTACGTCAACGCCAATCACTAAACTGGTCCTATTTGTAATATAATGTTGCCGAACTCGGACGTCATTGGTTTACATGTGTAACGTGTGCATTATCATATAGTCTTAGTTATAAATTTTATTTAGTGTCTTGTTAATGGGAGTAATGATGTATAGAGTCTAATCCTGAAATAAAGACCTGTGTGTCCCAGGTAGGACAACCCAAAAATTGTGAATAGTGTCCTATTGGTCACTCATTTCACCAATGTTTGTGGACTAAAAGGTTGGGATGTCTGGGGATATGTGGAGTGAGTCAACCCATGAGATGGGGCCAGAGGAGTAGGGAGTGGCCAATGTATAGTGGTGTGGATACACCATGTTCCCAAAGGGAGAATGGATGACTGCTGTGTCAGTGAAGTGTTGGGGTGGGTGTTTGGGGAACTAGGATCCATGGGTATATATGCAAATGAAGCAGCACAGCAATAGTGTAGTGGTTAGAGCATCCGTCTAACGAACAGGCATGCCCGTTTTGAATCCCACTGCAGCACATACCATTTTCCATTAGTAATCTGGATATGAACATATTTTGACATCTGTCTGCTGTATAACCTGCATAATAACAATTAAAAGTGAATATGGAGTGAAGTGTCAGTGTCATAATGAATAAGGCACTAGTAAGGAGGTTTAAGCATAAATAAGCACCACTAAGCGTGTTTAAGTGCATTTGCGCGTGGGTATGCATTGCCTACACAGATTAAGCAAAGTAGAAGCTAACTGAGTGTAAGAAACTGTAACCGGAGGTTAGCATTGCTTAGCTCTGCACAAACCCACGCACACCCGCTCACAACTGCTTTAAAGTGCCTTAATCACTCTGTACCCAATGGCTCGAGCTCTGGCCAGCAACAAAATAAACAGCCTCTGCAAGGCTAGAACTCAGGACCCTGTACGTCACAGTCACAGTAGTTTACGCCATGATAGCAATACATATAAAGAAGGTATCAGCAAACTAATCCTCACCACAGGGAAATCAAATCAAACATGTGAATTGAATCTGTGTACAGTGTAATGTTCGATAACCCGCCACAGACCATAAATATGTGAATTGGAGTACTGCAGGTGTCACTGTAATAAAGTTTTGAAGGACCCCATACAGTGCATGTACACATGAATCACGGATGCCAGACACATATGTAACCTGTAATGAATAAGACATTATTGACAAAAGGCAAATATAATGCTAGATAACCAATAAGCAATGCTCACCGCAGCACAGCCCAACTAAATAATTGTAAGCAATGTATAGGGAAGCCAATACAATATGTGCACAGGTACACCTCTTTAAGCAGTGCCAACCTGAAGTAAGCAGGTGTGCCCATAGCTTAGCCTTCTCGAAACCGGCCAATTATGGAAAAGTGCGGGAATCCGGCCCTACTTAAACCGAAGAGGCGGGAATACGGCTCATAACTGGTTGTAGCATCCCCCTGCAGGCAGAATGGCTGGAGTGGGAGAAGGCACTCGCTTTAGAGTGCAGTGCTGGGGCATCCAGGAGTCCAAATGCATGGTATGGCTCCTGGTAAAGCACCATGACAGGAGACTACTGCAGGGCCAGTACCAGGGCTCGCAGTACAAAATGGAGGCCTGGGACAGTCTTGCCTGTGACCTCACTAGTGCCACAGGTATCCCCCGGACTGGTGAGCAGGTCAGGCACCACCATGCAGACCTGAAGCATTAGAGGGGAGATGTCCTGGAACAGTGGATCCAGGAAGCAAGGCTGATGCAGAATGCCCCAGAACTGAGTAAGTACTCCTTCTACTATGTAGTTAATAATTGCCTAGCTTGTGTATACCATGAATAGGTATGGCTAAATATCACTGTACTTCTCTGACCGCTGCAGATGAGCGTGCTGCGAATCAGCAAGCCTATGATGCTAGGCTGCAAAGGATGCGTCGCAAGGCAGGTTAGTAAATAAAACAAAAAATGAACCACAACCACCAGAGTACTTCCGAAGCGTTTAATATTACTCCACACATTAAGCGCTTTCACCATTGAAACATGGCTTCATCAGAGTGAGTGGTAGCTAATCAGCAAACCATATTTATACACACATTAATCATCCAATTACACATTTAAGACACAATCATCTTAAAAAGATATTGTCCCTTTGTTGATAAATAAAACATGTACAAAATGAATACAAAATACATACAAAATAGATACCCTCCCCACAAGTGCATATATGTATATAAAATCTATAATATTCACATATTTAAACATATTCACTTACTATATTAACTTTTGTTGTATACACTTAAAAGTATCTAGATTATGTGTGCCCTTTGTCTCAAAATAGGTTGTAATGAAATGAAATCATTCAATCCAGGAGGCATTGTTGCATTCAACATAACTTGCCATTTATATTCTAATACTTCCACCTCTAATTTTTCATCATCTCCTCTTTCATTAACCAACACCCTATCTATGACAAAAAATAAAAATCTCTTGAAGTTGGTGCAAACTGTACTATGTGAATATAGAGCATTAATGGAATCATGATTCTTAATAGCCCTAAGGTGTTCACCTGTTCGGTCTTTCTATCTTCAGATAGTTTTACCAACGTAAAATGCATTACAGTTGGTACACGTTGCTAAATAAACCACTCTTTGAGTGTTACAATTCACCTTACCTGGGCATTGGATAGTCCTGTTTAAGCCCTGTACACTTACATAAGGTCCGTCATTTATAAATCTACAATACCTACCCACATCTATTCATTTTTGATATTGTATTTCTGGGAAAAACACTTTAATATTTCTTCCCCTGGAATACACTATTTTGGGAACATACCCAAACATATTTTTGAGTTCCCAACTAAAGCAAACATCCCATGCTGTATGTACTAGTTCCTCTATTCCCTTTATCTGATTATTGTATTTTAAAACTAATGCTCTTGAATCATTATTTTTTTTTCCTTTTGATGTCCTCAAAATTTCTGTGTTATTCACCCTAAGTACAGGTGGAACCAATGTGTCTCTCTTGTTTAATACCTCTTTGCGTGTTTTGGTCAACAGTTTGAGGGGATAACCTCTTTCCAAAAACATCCCAACCAATATATATAATTCTTTTTCCAGAACTTTATTATCACTAATTAGTCTGGACAACCTTACCATTTGCCCCTTCACTATACCTCTATGTTGGTGAATAGGGTGACAGCTTTGGTAATGTAATAAGGAATTACTGTATGTTTCCTTCCTGTATATTTTACTCTCAACACTATCACCAATTTTGGTTAAGGTTATGTCCAAAAAATCTATTGTTTCGTTGTTCCATTTACTAGTGAATTTGAAAAACATAGTTGTGGCATTAAGGTATTCAATAAAAGACATAGCTTCTTCTTCACTACCTTTCCACAGAATCAGGACATCATCCAGAAATCGATTATATGATCAAATGTTTTCTTTGTGTATGGAATTCAGGACGAATTCTTCCTCTCAATGGAGCAAAACTAAGTTGGCAAAACTGGGGGCACACTTTGCCCCCATTGCCACACCTGAAATTTGATGGAAAATCTCCCCTTCAAAAATCAAATAGTTGTTCTTGAGTACTATCTCCATACAGGATACTAAAAAGTTCACTTTATCATTACTTAAACATTTGCTCTTTACTAAACATTCAGTGAAATAATTTATTCCTTCATCTTGAGGTATAACTGTAAATAAATTAACTACATCAATAGTTAAGAAAGACCATTCAGTGTCTCCTTTTTGTAAATTACTAAGCCTTTGCAAACAATGCCAGGAATCCTTTAGAATATGCTGAGCCCCAGCCAACACCCGCTGTGTATTTCTATCCACATATGCTGCCATAGGCTCAGTTTTAGAGCCCTTGGATGACACTATGGCTCTGAAGGGTGGGTCATACAAATCTTTATGGATTTTAGGAATTCCAAACACAGCAGGGGTGACTGGGTAATCAACCTTAATATAATTATAATTGTCACTATTTATTACTCCCTGGTGTAATGCATCCAACAAAAACAAATCTATCCTATGGTAGGCTATATTAACCTAATTTTGAGAAAATCAAAGATAAGTGGTTGGGTCATCCAGAATTTCCTGCATTTTAGCTATATAGTCAAATCTGGACATTATAACAACACCCCCACCCCTATCTGGTTTCATAATTCTTAATTCACTATTGCCTGCCATTTCTGTTAGGGCCTCCCTTTCACTTCTGTTTAAATTGTCTTCATAGTGAACTTTACGATTCATTTTGATAATATTCAATATCCCTCCAATACACATTTTCTCAAATAATGCAACTTCACTGTTGTATGGTGGAATAAATGTACTTTTTTAAGTTAAACCACCTGTTGTTAGGTCATCTCTCGATACATTGTTTGTTTTGATTCGATCTTTAAAAAATACAGCCAAATTTAACTGTCTAGCATACAATCTAATACTAGAATAAACATCAACTATATTGAAATTGTGTTCAGGAACAAAAGAAAAGCCTTTACTCAGTAAATCATGATGTGCTTCTTTTATATCCATGGCACTGTAGTTGTACACATTAAAGCCAGATTTTTTAAAAACTTTTAAAGTGGGCAAAACATTTGCAGGTACAAACAATGAATCATCAGAAGCATACAACAAACTATTGTCAATAATCAGGTTAGTAAATAGCCTGCATGTACTGTCATAACAAATAAATGTAAGAGCCTCAGAAAGTGTTGTACCAGTATACAGAATTGTGTAATATGCTGCAAATAAAGGTGTAACCCCTGCATTGCTTCAGTTTACTCTGCAGTCATATGTTGTTGTACTGTTGCAGTTATTAAATAGTACTGTTGTAGTAAGCAGTGTTACCCACACTGTGGTATGCAGATAAAATGTGTATGAAGTGCTGTATAACAATGTTGGACGTGCAAACAGGTCAGTCATATTAGACACAATACATTGCAAAGCCTCACAACAATTGTCTGATAGCATAGTGTACAGTGATCTTAACTGTAATGCTTTTGTTGCACACAGCAGGGCTTTGGATCCCAGGAGTGCTAGTAAGTTGTATGCATAATCATTCCACACAACTGCACACAGTTTGTTACAATGTTCAGAGAGAAAACTGTATGCATATATACACTTAACAACTGTACAGATTTTGCTAGAATGCTCAAATAGAAAGCGGCATGCATATTCATACCCCTCAACTGTTCCAATCTGCCCAGTATGTCCTGATAAATGGCCCACATTAACTGCCTTTTGCCCTGTTCCCCTGACAAATTAGTGTGATGATCCAAGAAATGTAGGCAGCTGTTAATGACATATAACTGATAGGTAGACTTGTACATAGTCAGAGAATGTACATGCAAACATACCTGTCATCCCAGCATCTCACCCAAAGTGTATGACAGCAGTTTCAAAACATGTTGCATTAACACCTGCACCTTGTCAAGCCTGTACGTAAGACACAGGTCCCATACATACTAATCTACAAACATACCATTGTACAATACAACTCCAAGTGGGTAGTGTAATAATACATGTAAGGGACAGACCACTGCAGTGACTACGAATGTTGTGGAAACTACAAGGATGTATTAGTTGTTAATTGAACTCTCTCTCTCTCTCTCACCCCTACCATATGTGCAAAAATAACCGATTTACGCAACTCATCTGGTATGTCTACACTCCTAACCTTTGTTGGGACATGTGTCCTATTGGTTTATAAATATTCACATCTGTTTCTATGCATGTGCCATGTTAAAATACTCCCATATTGGTGGCCTGTTGCCATCAATGAAACCTGCATGTTGTTGTAATGGTCACTGTTTACCCATATATGCATGTGTTCTGCCTGCTCTGCAACTATTTTATATCCGGTGCCCTGGGTAATGGGGATACCTATGCATGCTGTTATAACTAATTGTGAATGCTGTTGACTATTACTAACCCATATCTGCCTTAAATATTCTACAACATAGCTCGTATGGGTAGGCCAGTCCCAGTGGACCCACCTGTCCCACCTCAGCTGGCAATGGCACTGGGCACCAGCACATCTATGGTCCAGCCTGGGACCTCCTTGTCCATTGGCCCTGCACCACCTTTGGGTGGAACCACCTCAGGGGATGGGGCTCGGCCCCCCCTGGGAGCAGGAGCAGACAGGAACCTGTCACCCATGGTACGGTCCGGGCTGTGGTACGTAGGGTGCTCGACAGGGAGATTTGAGACTGCCTTTTCCAGCTTGAGGGCTGAGTGGCACAACTAAAGGGTGAGCCTGCCCCTCCTACACAGCCCCCACCACAGCCACCTTCTGGACTGTGAAGGTGCAGTGGTGACTGCCCATGGGTGGGGACCTCAGTCCCACTGTATCCATATGTGCGCTCATGGGTTTGCGAATTCAACACACACACCCATCCAAGGTGTTCCCCCCCCACGTGTCATATACCGCCCCTGTATGCGTCTTGTTTTTGTTGTCTGTCATCCTACCCAACCTATCCTCCCTGATCATACCTACTCTCCTTCCCCAACATCCCACTCTCACCTAAATATAGAAAAAAAGGGCAATCTTTTCCCGCAAAAAAAGCACGTCCCATACATAGCTGTCCATTTCGCACACGTGTCCACTGAACATATGTAAATGTTTCTAATTGGCATCACAACATACTATTGTCCTCACCTCTCTCTCAGGGTTGTGAGTGTCCAAATGTACCGCCAAATGTGTTGCATATGCACAGCCGTTGCTATAAGAGAAATGGACAGCTATGGACCTTCCCTGCACCCTTCCTGCACATCCCTGGCTACCTTGCCTACTGTCTTTCCCTCTTTGTGCCCCTTTTTCACCACTTTCCTATCACCCATTTTTTCTTTTCTTTTAAAGAAATTAGCGTGGGGATAAGCGGGAGTATGCACTTTTAAGCAGCAGTGAGCGGGTTTCAGTCTGTTTGCACGAAGGTAAGCACTGTCTACACAGGTTAAGCAATCAAGAAGGTGACTGAGTGTAACTGTAACCAAAAGTAACCACTGCTTACCATCACGCACACCCGCTCACAACTGCTTAAAATGCCTCAATCATTCTGTATCCATCGGCCCTTGTTCTGCCCAGCAACAAAATAAACGGCCTCTGCAAGGCTCAAAACCAGGACCTTGCACACCACAGCCAATGTGATTTACCACTAAGCCATGGCAGATACACAGACATCGGATGTTATCACAAACACATCATCCAGCACAGTCATTTAACAGTATAGGAAATGTATTTCATTATGTAGATGCATGTGTGTGTGTTTATGTCCAGATATATATACATGCATAGATATAGATACATATAGATATATCAAGAACATACCATGTGACAACTAAGCATTACAAAAGTATGAAAAGGAAAATGCCAGCAACTCCTGTATTATGTAGTGGTGTTGTCCTATGTAATATCAAGACTCCCTCAGACAGACATGTGTCATTAATACACGCAAACATTTGTACATTGCCCAAATACATTACTTTGAGCATTTTATTTACATTAACAAAACAGTTACTGTCCAATCATTATGTGAGAACAGTACTCTTGCAAGGTGCTGTGTGCAACATCATCATCATTAAAAAGCTGAATGGGGTAACCATAGAGGGACCGGTAGTGTTGTGTGTACACTGGGGTCATCTGTATCACGTGTACCTGGAACCTTTAGGAGTCATGTGCATACCAGGATTGTGTGCCTGAGGGAGGGGTGAGGACAACAGTAGTATGTTGTGATGCAAATTAAAAAGGTTACATGTGTCCAGTGGACATGTGTGTGACATGGACAGCTATGTATGGGGCAAAAGTTGTTCTGGGAACAAATTGGCCTTTTGTTTCTGTTTTTGTAAGGTGAGAGTGGGATGTTGGGAAGGAGAGTAGGTATGCTCGTGGAGGATAGGTTGGGTAGGATGACAGACAATACAGCATACAGGGGTGGGGGAACACCTTGGACAGGGAGAGGTGTTTGGCAGTCACAAGCCCATGAGCTCCCAAATGGAAACAGTGGGACGGAGGTCCCCACCCATGGGCAGCCACCACTTCACCTTCACAGCCCCAAAGGTGGCTGTGCTGGGGGCTGTCGAGGAGGGGCAGGCTCACCCTCTAAATGTGCCACTCTGCTCACGAGCTGGCATAGCTGGCCTCAAAACCCCTTATTGAGCTCCCTATGCACCACAGCCTGGACCGTACAATGGCTAACAAGTTCCTGTCTGGACCTGCTCCTGGGGGGGGGGAGCCCCATCCTCAGTGGTGGTTCCAACCAAAGGTGGTGCAGAGCCAACAGAGGTGGAGGACCAAGGCTGGGCCCCAGACATGCTGGTGCTTGGTGCCATGGCCAGCTGAAGTGGGATAGGTGGTTCTGCCTGGACTTCCAATCCCATACAGCCTATAGTGTTGCAGTTTTAACACAGATAAGACTTAGTAATAGTCAACAGCATTCAGGATTACTTATAACAGCATGCATATATATTACCATCAACCAAAGACAACAGAAGTCATACATTTGCAGAGGGAGCACAACACATGCATATATACTGCATGACATCTGTCCAAAGCGTAGATGACTTGTGACTGCAGCTATGAACAGTGGCCCATTATTGGCATGTCACTGTGATAACCTCAGACAGTGACTGTCATACCACTGTTTCATGTGATGTATGTCCAATCAGGGATGCAATGTCAGTAACTCTCATCACTGTCACTGTGTAATGACTGCAGTCCTCGCACTATGCTTCTGCTGTTCACAGATGTGTGTTCTGTGAGTAACACAAGAGACAAATGGTTCTACGCATTGACCAGTCCACAGATGACTCTACAGGTGGGGGTTTCCTCACAGAGCACTGTCTTGTCAGTTATTAAAACATGCAGACTAGCCATTACCACACACAACCTGTTAAATTGGCAGTAGTCTGAATGAAGCATAGCTACACTTACATGCTGTAGTCGTGTCTGGCACATCACCCTCCTGTCTTTAGGCTATTTTCTACTGTGTATGTCGTTTGAGGAATATCCAGATTTCATCTTTGATGCTGTTTACCAAACACCAGATCCAAGTTCCACTCACAGCAACTGTCATGGGCAAACACCAACATGATGTTCCTAGATATTGTACTGTGTTTCCATGCAATTGGCTATGGGAATGTCACCACAGCTGTTCCACATGCAATCAGCTAGAGGAGGACTGCAATAGGTGCAGAGGCCATCACCTGATCATGACCATTACTTACAAAACACAAGCTGCTGCTGAGCAGGTGTACATCTCCACATACACCAGAGAGTATGTGGGAGGGACAGACAGAGGCAAAGTACATCAGAGAAGGGCTGGAAGACTAAAACCTAAACATCTTCTGTCACACACCTAACAGTACAGGGGTTCAAACCCCTGACTGACTAGCCATTACTATTACAAGTGCATGCAGTTACTCCATGTGCCACATAGCTGACATGTTGGTGTGCTGTAAGAGCATATATGTGTGCTGATGAGAGACATCTGCAACAGAGATATAGTAGACATACATTAGGAGTAAGCACACAAGGCTCTAGAATGAACATATGTCATTGTCAAGACAGCCACACTCTCTAAGGGACTCAGACACACTGGCACACTTTGGCAGGCTGACAAATACACTCCCTAACTACTTAGTTTGCCACACTACAGTAATGCACAGGTATTACATGCACCACAGGGGTTATCCTGAGGTTCTATGGGCTAGGGCATGTGAACGTGTCTGACATCAGTCTGTGTGCCAATGGGAGTTATACTGGGTGTGACTGTGGTTGGGAACATCATACCCCACATGCAGACACAAGGTGCCAGTACTGACATGCATGTGTGCATTGCTTCATGGGTGTGTAGTGGTTGGCTGTGCAAGATGGCTGTACAAGGCTGAGTGAGGGGTAATCCTAGGCATCAGGCCACCTGACAATGGTCTGCAGTGTGGTTCAGGGGTGTAGTGTCTGCAATGTCCCACACAGATGGATATGGTATTAACCGTCCTGTCATCCTGGTTACTGTTGTGTGTGGCCATTGCTTTGCAATGCATGCCATGTCTGTGTTTGATAGTCTTTGACATGGACATTGCCTGGGATGTGCACGTTCCACATTAATGTACAGTGACATGTTTAAGTGTACCTCGTTTGCCTGTCACATGTTATGTACACAGACTGTTATCATCAGATGTGCCAATCCTGGCCTGGTGTGGCAGGACCTGCTAATAGCCAGCAGGTTGACCCTGCACCTGCATTGATAACATGATACAGGTATTCCCTGGTGTCAGTAGCATCTGTCCATACAGGGCATGTGTGTAAGGCATTGTATGTCCTTTGTGGATCACATTTGATGGCACCACATATGTTGCAGGTGTCCACTGGGGAACATAGTGAATGCGCATTGTCCGCAATTATGTGCCTATTGTACTGGTGGACAGGGTGCCATGCCCTTTGCAATCACACCATGCCTACTATCTGTCAGCAATGTTTAGGGTACTAGCAACATAGCGGGATTTTTCTAGGCAAGTGTGTTTGTGTATGACACATGGGTTCAGACCGTATTCTGGGTAATAGTAGGGTTGCTTACTTTGTTCACCAGGCCATTTGCCAGATGTAGGGGTATGGCTTGCCAACCCAGTTTCTTGGCTGATTGAAATCTGTAATCCTCGTGAGGTGGACATTGTGACATATAATATGGCCACCATATAGGGAAAACTACAAAACCCACTCCTCAGTATGTCCAGTGGTTAGACACTCACAGCCACCCCCACACAAGATATGACTGACAAACACACACGCCTGACATGTCTTGGAATAGAGCTCCTACCTAACTTGTTTATCACACTACAGCATTACGCAGTTATAGCACGTGCTACAGAGATTAGTGGGCTACCCCATCCCCAAAGGTGTATTTCACATGGAATGACATCAGCAGGTTTACCAAAGTAGGGCATTTCAAATTTCCTGCAAGTGAGTATCCCAAAATGCATTGCTCACAAAACAGACAGTGAGACAAACACAAGACATCCACAGCTGACATGTGTGGGTATAGAACCCATGACCAAGATCTATTTCACACTACTGCATGGAGATGTTCTAGGACGCACCACAAGGATTGCTAGGGAACTTGTTCCCCAGAGATGTATTTGACAA
>NC_056735.1:975513123-975550623 GCF_019279795.1 Protopterus annectens | reverse complement strand
GTGCTTACAAGTTTTGCCTATGTAAAGGTAACTAGTAGAGTGGTATGCAGTTGGGGTATGTGCCACAGAACCCATACAATTACACTTAATCTGATTCTGCTTCTGAGCTGGGCGACATCACAGGACTGACTACTTGCAGTGGGGAGGGGGGAAAAGGGTGGTTTAGCAGATAACGAGGATAAAGGCCAGTGCAAAAGGTGGTTTCTCTTTGGAAAGCAGTAAAACCCACTGTCATGACAGGATGCAGACACAAATACACACACTCAGGCATTTGCTGACACACACACACAGTTGCCAGTGGTGGGAACAGAACTCCTGCCTATCTACAGATCACTATTACAGTACTACACAGTTATGAGATGCGCCACAGAGATTACACATTTCAAGCCAGTCAGAATGCCCTTCTAAGATTGAGGACATCAACAGGGATACTGACAGTTAAGTTATACATAGCTGTAAACCTGTGTGTTTGAAGCAGGAGTCCATTACAACCTGTATGCACAAACAAGACACATCATCACCAGGTAAGACATAGGTAGGCCTGAGAGGTATACTTGTAGCACAACAATCCCTGAACTGGAATATGCCCATCTGTGGAATGGACAACTACTATCACTATACAGGGTTACAGTGGTCATGCTCATACACATAGAATCACAGGACTTGTTGGGATGCATTGACTCCAATTATACAAGGTGACAGTGGGCATGCTCATGCACTTAGTAGCACAAGGCCGTTTGGGATTCACTGTGACTGCAACTACATAAGGTTATACTGGGCATGCTCATACACTTAGAAGCAAAGGGTTGTTTGGATGCACTGACTCAAATTACACAGGGTGGCAGTGGGTACTCTCACACACATAGTAGCACAGGGCTGTTTGGGATGCACTCTGATTCTGACCACAGAAGGCCACACTGTGCATGCTCATACACTTAGATGTACAGCACATGTTGTAATGGACTCCTGGTGTAAGCACACAGGTTTACAGCTATGTACATCTTGTCAGTATATATGCACATCATACAGGTTTACTACCAGATACCTGTATGTGGCCCGTAAACTATATATCTGCGTCTGTGCTGTGTGATACACATGCATACATGTACAATGGAGTACTGCCATATATATGTGAAGTATACACAATCATGCTTGTGTGAAAGTGACAGACAATTGGTTAACTGGGGCACACACGTGGATGCAAAGTACAGCATGTG
Source organism: Protopterus annectens (assembly GCF_019279795.1). NCBI lineage: Eukaryota > Metazoa > Chordata > Ceratodontiformes > Protopteridae > Protopterus > Protopterus annectens. Next base: position 975,549,406 of record NC_056735.1, on the reverse strand, counting down.
TCACACAAATTGCTGCCCTGAAAGGCATACATTGATAGGTTGTGGACAGTGGCATTATACTTGGAAGAGTGGCATGTGCAAGCATAATATGTGTGTCCCATTGTCTAATGATACTGAGGTGCAGGTGTCAAGATGACCTCTCCCGGCTGAGTTAGTAGTTGTCATTATTAGCAGGACCACTCCACTAAGTATATCTGACATTGGTCATCTACTCACCTTAGATGTAGCATTTGATACCAAGCACAATGCTGCCACTCGCAGTGATGTCATGGTACGAGTGGCAACTGCTTGACCAAAAGAATGAGTCACTGTCCTGCTATAATTATGAGGTTGTCCAGTGTCTGTCATTGTGGAATGACATGACTGAAAGAAGACAAGCCTTTGTCACAGATCACATGCATCCATGATTCAAGGGAGTGTGGATAATACCTAGGTCGCATTTACCCATATAGTACCATTCCAAGGCAAGTGTCCTAAACACAGAAATAACACCCTGACACCTACAAGACAATTACATCGGATGCTTATGCTAACCAGTGCTAGATGTGTGGCTTTCATAATCCATTTGCTCGATGTAGAACCTACAATGGGGACTACTGACATCTCTGCAGTGAGGAACACCTGGCTGAAGGCTCTGTAGTGCACAATAGCACTACCACCATATAACTCAGATACATACATGTAGGTCATAACACTGGTATGGACCACTCCAGGTGGTGGTGTCCACATATTCATAAAGGCTACTCACAAGTAAAGACCACTACTCCAACATAATTCATCACAGATGAGTCAGGTACAGGTGACAGTGGCAAAAGCTGCATTCTAGGTTGTATCCTTATATACACCCACCACTATGTCCTCAGACTACCAACACACATCCATACATGTGGTATGAAATATGGTATAACACCAAATAACCTTCGACTGGTGGACTGTACCTAGCCCTACAGCAACTGTGCAAAGTACCCATGTAGTGACACAGTTGCATAATGTGTTATGCAATGCAATAATACCACTGTTTGTAACCAGGTCAGTTGTACACATACAAGGGTCCCTTGGATGTTGTCAGCATTAACACAGCTGACTTGCTGTACACCAGTAAATAACACCCCCATTGGTGGATATGACCTAGATGTACCTGTCCTGGATATGTACATCCTACACTCGTACAACATAAATGAAAATACCATAGCTGTTGTCCTTTGTACATACAGGTGGCTACATTCATTACACACATGCACATGGAAGATAGGTCCATGGCTGCGTACATAAGGTTTGATATCTATGTTGACAGATGTAATATTCCCTCTCTACTGGTCACCCATGACACCTGTCACATCATACAACAATCCATGTGGCATGTATGTTATTAGACATGTCCACCAAATGCAATGCCTACAAACATACCCAAATAACAGGATCGTAGGACCTACACACATGGCCTGTACTGACAGACTCAGGGAAATACAGCTATGCTGTGTATGTTCCTGAGTAGTTACGGGTGATATGTCCATGACATGTACAGCCATGTGTGACCCACAGCTCCTACATATACTCCATGTCAACAATTGCATGCCATGCATGATGTGTGCTGTCTGGACATTAACCTTATTACTACAAGAGCCAGAATGTACTGGGGTGAAATGTTTATAGGCTACAGACCTCGCACATGCTTGAATAAGTGTAATGCCTGGCTCAAACAGAGCACATTGCTGGCACTCTCCCAGTAATCATGAGGTGTGTGTGGCAAATATGATGTGCTCACTGTTGACCATTACAGTGCCCTGGCTTCACAGTGGAATTGTCAACTAACAGTTTGTGGGATCATGACATGGAATTTTGCTGTGTGTGTGTCTTGCTGATATGTGCTGTTGGCATAAACGTACACTTGTGTACATGTACTGATGTGTGTTTAGATTCCATGCATGTGCAGTGTCTGATGTTTGAAGGTGACTATTGTCTTAGTACATCATGCAGTTGCAGTGCAGCCTCAGCATTGCCAACTGTAAATGGTGATATGCTCAAAGTACAGTAAGCTGTATTTTAGGTATGGACAGATGTTTGGACATAACTACTAAGTGGTGGGGCTACTTTGCAGATGAATGATTACTGAGGACAGCTCACAGATGTGTTACAACCATTCCTACAATAAACTGTGTAACTGCTAAGCTATGGTTTTGTTAATTGAAGGGGAAGACACACAACATAGAATGCGGTAAGGGTGACACTGAAGGCAAACCTCTTGACACCTGTAACAGTAACACTTCCCCTGTGCATATATTGTGCATATGTCAGCACAGTTGGCAAAGGAAAGAGTCAGTATACTTTGTAGTGCATGTGATAGTGCTGTAATTGTGTAATACCTATCATGAGATAGGCAGGCGTTTGAGTCACAGTACTGGCACGTGTGGGTGTATCTGTCCATATATGTCACATATGGTGGGGAATACATCCCAAATGTTTTTTCACTCTCCTGTACACTGTTGTAGACATATGTACAGAGTGAATTGTAGAAAGCAAGACATAGGCAGGGGTTTGAATCTCACACATGTCAAGTGTTTGTATGTGTGTGACATAGGTGTATATCTTTGTGAATGCCACAGTGTGTATGTGTGTGTGTATGTATGGCTGTGTGGTCCCTGGAGTGAAGCTGTATTTTACCATAGTGAAATGATAAGACCCCCTACCCCCATCCACTCAATGCAATCTAGTATCCCTGTTGATGTCATCAATCTTAGAAGGGCATTCTAACCACCTGTAAACATGTATGCCCTGGGGTGAAGCTTGTTGTTCCATAGCCTACTGATGAACCCCCTCCCCACAAACACTCACCACAATCTAGTATCCCTGTTGATGTCTTCGAACATAGGCCATTCTGACTACCTGTACATGTGTAATCTATGTGGCGCATCTTGTAATTGCGTAGTACTATAATGATTTGCACATAGGCAGAGGTTCTCATCCCAACACTGGCCACTGTGTGTGTGTGTGTGTGTGTGTGTGTGTCAAAGTGTGTGTTACTGTGTCTGTGAATCCCTGTGGGTGTATTACTTTGTCTGTGAATCCCTGAGTGTGTGGGTGTGTATGTGTGTTTGCATCCTGTCATGAGAGCAGGTATTACTGCTTCCCAATGAGAAACCACTTTTTCCACTGGCCTTTACCCTTGTCATCTGCTGAACCACTCTTTTACCTCCTCCCCGCTCCAGATAACTACACCTGTGATATCACCCACTATGGATGTGACGGCTCTGGCCACAGTAGCTTACTACACAGCTGTCATGCTCTTGAATCATTAGGTCAGTAAACATGTTTGTAACTTGAGAGATTATAATTGTGATGTGGAAGCTACAAAGTGCATGCAGGTATTGTCATACAGACCTGTGAGTAGTCTACATTTACATATGGGACACTAACTGCAAACACTGACATCCCCCGGCACATGCAATTACACCTGAAAGAGGAAGGCAGAACATCAAGATCAACTTGCAGTTACTGTTGTTACACATGATACATACTGTCAAAAGTACAAAATGCATTCTAAAATTGTAGTACATGGTATGTCTGCTACCTGTCAACACTACTCAACAAGGGTAATCTACAATTGTCTTCCTAGTATGTTCACCCTGTGAATCAGACCATATGAGCATGTCCCTGCACCGATGGTGTGGATGACAGGGATGCGGCACAGGCATCATCATATGCACAGGGTGATTTTGCCAGAGGCCTAGTCTGCACCATTGGATGCAATCATGTGTGTGGGTTAGGGCCTTTTATCTCATTGGGCATGTGTGGATGTTATGCGTGTGTGTTGAGGTGCCCTACATTTGTTTCTGGTGTGTGTGTGTGTGTGTGTGTGTGTGTATGCATGCACACAGGTCTGGCATGTGGCTGGCCTACACAGGGGTATTACTGACAGCTGCAGATTGTACAGGGCAGGTTTTATAGTTCATTGTGTCCCGCCATGGCCACGTGATCTGCGCCTGCCAGGGGTTGCACGGCCACTACCAGGCAGAGGTCCAGATTGGTTACTGTCTGATGACACATGTCCACTGGAACCGTGTCCCTGTTGGGACCATCCAGGACCACGTGCACGTGGCCTGCTGTGTCCTGGTGTGGACAGCACAGCACCAGCTGCACTGCTGCTGCTACCGCCACTATGGGAGCAGGCATGTAAAGTAGCATGTTCACATAGACCTTCAACAGGTGATGTAGCTAGCCTACATCCACGTGCCCAATGCCTCACTCCCACCAGATGTCCCAGCACAGATATTCCACGCTTGAGGACTGATATGCCATAGTCAAGGACTCCCACCATGTCACCCAATCATCTATCCAAAACATCTGCAAGATGATAGTGAGCATTTGCAATTGCCTGGATATTGTCAGTTAAAGAACGGACAGTAGCCTTCTGAAGCCCCAGACCTTCTCTGTTGTGCCATTCAGCATGTGCCTGTGCCTCCATTACAGCCTGAAACGTGCATCTGGTGACACCAGCTGATGTGCTATGTCTTGCAACGGCATGTTGGCCAGAAGTCCTCCTCCGAGAAGCCCTGGGCACATGCCTGTGTGGAACATCACCAGTCAGTTGGCTGGGATCATGGTGTGCAGGCACATCTTCCATAGTCTCCATACATTCCTGTTCCATGCTACCACCCACCAACTGTCCTTCCACTATGGCCACTGGTGATGGGGTATGTGTAGGCAGGAGAACTGTGTGTGGGGATGAGGGGGATACAGGTGGAATGGCAACCAATGGCACTGATTCAGCCCCTGACAACCCTGCCTGTGCCTCAATCATACTTTCATCATCACTGCCAGAGTCTGTGGGGACACTAACATCAGGTGGACCGCGGGAGGGCAACCCACCTACATCAACACCTGTGAGGGGCAGACAAGAACTGTACATTACAAGTTATACAGCACAGTACAGACACACATACAGACACAAAAACATGATAGGGCACCCAACAGCATGCAACATGCATGTGATATGGCAGAAGGCATTCAGCTTAGACAATTATAGTGGTAGTTATCATACATCCCTGAGTTGCACACAACAGCATGCATGTGTTATAGCAGAAGCCATGCACCTTACACAATTATAGTAGTAGTTAGCATACATCCCTGTGTTGCACCATTTGAGTTAGTAGGTTATGCCCCAAACCTGCAACACAATGCAAGCACTATGCACTGTTGCACCACACTGCCATGTTTTGTGCAACATACCCCACATTTTAAAAGACCATCGCTGAGCTGTGTACATCTGCCACTGATGCTTTGTGTTGGCCACTGCCCCTATGTGTGAGGAGGAGATGAGCAGAAGGGTATGTTGAGTGAATACTATGTTTGCCTGAGCCCTAGCTTGCATATCTTTCCCAAAGCAGTGCATGTCTGTTCAACATTATTCTGCTTACCCCTGAGCTGAGTCTACAGACAATGTGCATGTGGCTGTACACACGTTTGACATGGCTGTCCCTACTTTGCAATGGTGCCACAGACCAGCACAGGTTAACAGTACACCAGCCTGATGTGTGGCATATGACCTTGCCAATCACATGTAGTATGACACGTCTTCTGCTGACGTGTTGAATGACATGCATACATGTTTAACACAATGGTGTCCTTTCAAATATATATTGAAGTAATGTTGTCCCATTGCAGGGACGTGTTATACTAACATGGACCTTCAGCTGATGCAATGTTGTCAGTCCACCCTACGGATATAAAGTGACATACTGCACATTGAGCTAATGTGCATAGCCATTGCAGGGCATCATGTGGCTTCACTATTGCTATACAGTGTGAGTTACAGCCACAGTTCATAACTATGACTGTGTTCAGATACAGTACATATCTAATGTGGAATGTGACCCACGTCACTGAGTTGTGTACACACTAAACCCTAATGTGGAATGTGTGACACAGGTCACTGAACAGTATACAGATGACACCGCTGCACATCTGCAATCATATTGCTGATGCCTGGCCACTATGCCCAGACATGGCTAACTTAGCAGTACTCCATGTCCCACATGCCATCTGTGTACCTCACACAAAAGAGGAGCAAGCATGACAGTGATGTCTGACACCAGCAAGGTGAATGTGCTGCATCTGTGACCTGTTGTGGTTGTATGTGGATGTTGTGCAACACATGTATGTATTTGGATACTGTATAGGTGAAAGCTTTCATGTTGTGACACACTCAAGATGATGTTCTTCATCTCACATTGCTGCAGTCATAACCTGTGGGTAGTCCACTGTCCTCGGTCGGCCCGAATACCAAAGTGTTAGGCTGGCGTCGGTCATGGTCACTCAGATCTGACGTCAGTACGCCGTGGTACTAAAGCGCATGACCGACGCCATATCTTCAGTCTTTCTTGCCGCATGGTCCGAAGCAGAAGCAGCGTTTTGCAAGTGCCGTTCGGCGTCCTGAAATTTTCGTATTCTGAGTTTCAGACCGAAGACCAAGTTGGGCTAAGTACCCCGTTGGGGAATATTTTTGTCTTTTCTTGCCTCAGTTAAATCCAGATGTCAGAAAAAGTGAATAATTGTATTTATTGTGGGAAACAGATACCTCATAGGGATTACCACTCTCTTTGTATTCCTTGCTTGGGGCGTGAGCACGACGTAGTCGGGTGTCGCTTTGTGCTAGATTTAATAAGCGCACCATTAAACGCAGGTTAGATTGTGCTAGGCTTGTCTTCAGTAAGCGGTGTAATTACAATATGCCGTCGGATCCTCCGGCGCCGCTACCACTAAGAAGCGAGGGAAAATCGTTAAAGTCCAAGCAGGATGAGTCGTCCGTTACGGACGCCGGTTCTTTAGAAACTACGGTGGAATCTGTGGATCCAGCCAAGGTTACAGCTGAGTCTCAGGGGGAGCCTTTAGTTTTGCAGGATGTGGCCTCTCAGGAGTCGGGTCAGGCTGAGGGGGCCTCTCAGGTCTCTGTAGTCCCTTCTTTGCATAAGGTGGTTAGGCCTTCTACTTCTGTCTCTAAGGTACCTTCCGAGGTCAGGCCTGGTTTGTCTTCCTCTGGCGTCAGCCCTAGTTCTGCAGGTTCTGTACCTAAAAAGCATATGCTGAAAATGGCAGAAGATTTAATTACCTTAATCAGGGGTTCTTTGCCCCCTCCAGATAAGAGGCCTAGGGTGGAGCCAGAGGTGGAAGGGTTGGAGCATTCCTCAGATTACTCGGAGTCTTCGGCTGAAGACATTCAGGATTTTCCTCCTTATTCTGATTCAGATGCAGAGGATTCTAGTCCTTCTGCTTCCCCCAGAGGATTTTTCTTTTCTGAAACCCTGCATTCCATGAGAGACATTTTAAGTGGGAAGGTCAGGATTTCTCAGATTCTAGAAAGAGACTTAGGGAATTTTTGTTTTTACCACAGCATAGGCCCTTGGCTATACCCCCTGTTTTGGATGTTGTTCAGGATGTTTTCTCTGAAGCTTCCCTTAATCCTGATTCTTTGCCTCCTGCCCCGGTCAAGCCAGACAGGTATTACAGAGTGCCTAAGGCTCATAAATATTTGTATAAGAGCCCGAGAGCTGACCCGGAAACTATTTGCCAGGGACCTAAGGGTGTCAGGGCTACTGTTGTAAAGAATCCAGTCCCTATGGATAAAGATTCTAGAGCTTTGGATAGGTGGGGTAAAAAAGTGTATACCTCTTCCACTCTAGCAATGAGGGCTTTGAATTGCCAGTTTCATATGCTGAAGTACCAGACTTTTCTCCTAAGTCAGTTGAAATCTAAGGTAGATGCTTTGGCAGAGGGCATTGAGTGTAAGGAATTACAGGATTTAGTTCATGCCTCTGATCAGGTGGGTAAGCATTCTTTGCAGTGTGGTTTTGATGCTCTTCAGGCCTCTTCCAGGGTGGCTGCCACTGGATCAGTTATTCGTAGGCACGCCTGGCTTAAGGATCAGAACTTGTCAGAGCATGTTAAAGCTCGAATTTTGGATGCTCCCCTTCAGTCTGAAGTTCTGTTTGGCTCTCCTGTGGAGTCAGTTTTGAAGAAAATGGAAGACAAAGCTAAGTCTATGCAAACTGTTAAGGATTTTTACAGGTGCAGCCCCTAAGTTTAGCAGAAATTGGCCTACTAAGGGATGGGCTTATCCTTCTTCTGATTTACAGTCTAGGGCAGATCTAGACGTGGTAGGGGCAGAGCTCATGCTCAAGGTTCTTTCAGGCCTAGGACGTGGAGTTCCCCTGCACAATCTTCAGGTGAGGGCAGGGGCCAGCCTTTTCGTAAACAGACCCAATGACCTGTATCTCCAGCTGCCAGATCCCTCCTGTCTGGCAGCTCCTCTGGGAGGAAAGTTGGCACTTTTCAGGCAAAATTGGCTTTTAGTCACTCAGGACAAATGGGTGTTGGACATTATAGATCGAGGCTACAAGTTTTATTTTCACACCTTGCCTCCTTTCAAAGGCATGCCAGACGTTCCTTCTCAGCAAAAGGTGGAGGCTCACAAACAGATTTCTTTACTTCTAAAAATGGGGGCTATCCAGGAGGTTCCTCCGTCAGAAGTAGGCCTAGGATTTTATTCTCGCCTGTTTCTTGTACCAAAGAAAGGAAACACTTGGAGGCCAATTCTGGATTTGTCTATTCTCAACACATACCTGGACATTCCAAAATTCAAGATGTTAACTTTGCAACAACTTCTGCCTCTATTGGGCAAAGATCACTGGATGGTAACTCTGGATCTCAAAGAGGCTTATCTTCACATTCCTATCAGGCCCAGCTGCAGAAGGTTCCTGCATTTTCGGGCTGGGACTTTACATTATCAGTTCTCTGCATTGCCCTTTGGCTTATCTACTGTGCCCAGGGTGTTCACAAAGGTCCTGGCACCAGTGATAGCCTTCTTAAGGTTAAGGGGAATACAAATCTATCCTTATTTGGACGATTGCCTGATTCTGGCTCAAGACAAAGTCAAGTTACTTCATCATCTACAGTATGTTATGGCGGTGTTAAGGTGCCTAGGGTATTCTGTGAACGAAACAAAGTCCAGTCTAGTACCCTCTCAGGACATGTGCTTTCTGGGTGTGAGACTGAATACAGCCTCTCAGATGGCATTTTTGACCCCGGACAAACAAAGAAATCTTACCCTTTACTTCCAACAATTGTCTCTATGGTCCAGGCTGACTGCAAGGACAGTCCTTCAAGCCTTGGGGTTCATGGCATCTTGTATTCTGGTGCTTCCCAATGCCAAACTGCATATGAGGAAGCTACAATGGTATCTCAAAAGCGTATGGACTCAACACTACCACGATTTGGACACTGTCATTCAGATGATACCTTGCATCCAAAGGGAATTTTTGTGGTGGGCTCAGGAATGTCACATAAACAAGGGACTCTCTGTGACCCGACCAGAGGCGAGTCAGATCTTAATGACAGATGCCTCAGACATGGCTTGGGGAGCACACTTCAATGGAAAATGGGTTCAAGACACGTGGCCTGCCAGACTAAAACATTTGCATATCAACATGAAGGAGATGTTAGCAGTCCAATTTGCATTGATGGCTTTCAAGGATCTACTTCACTCTGGACAAGTGTTAATTCAGACAGACAACACAACAGTCATGTGGTACATCAACAAGCGGGGGGGTACCCATTCGTACCCTCTTTGCAGACAAGCTATGATTTTGTGGGAGACTGCTCTCAGTTTGCACCTCACCCTTCAGGCAAGGTTTCTGCCAGGAGCACAGAACTCCTTAGCAGATGTTTTGAGCAGACAGATGGTGGATCCCCACAAGTGGAAATTGGATCCTCATGTTTTTCAACAGTTGACGGTGGCGTGGGGGACTCCAGACATAGATCTGTTCGCTTCTCCACTAAATTACCAACTGCCAAAGTTTTGCACAAAGCTGTTTCACCCAAAAGCTTGGAAAGTGGATGCTCTATCATTCAGTTGGAACAACCTTCACGTTTATGCCTTTCCTCCTCTGCCTCTCCTTCCCAAGGTGCTCCTAAAGGTCAGGCAGGACAAGCCTTGCATGATTCTGATAGCTCCAGATTGGCCACGGCAGCACTGGTACCCTCTGCTGAGGTCTTTAGTATGGGAGCCTCCTTGGCCTTTGCCATTAATTCCACACCTTTTGTCTCAGGCAAGCAATCATTTCCGCAATGTCAGGATTCAGTCCCTGCATCTGACAGCCTGGCATATACTGTTTTAGACCCTGGGGGGTCGCAGCTTCCTCAACAAGTTTTGAATGTCATTTTGGAGGCCAGATGGCCTAGTACAAGGAAAGTTTATGCTGATAAATGGAGGAGATTTTTTCTTTGGAGCAAAACAAAGAGCTTTGATGTTTCAGTGCCTAATTTGAGTGTTTCACTTCAGTATCTTACAGAATTATTAGACAAGGGTTTGTCTTTCTCCTCTGTAAAAGTTCATGCTGCAGCCATTTCTGCTCACTATGACTGTGACCCACCATTATTCTCTCACCCTTTGTTCAAGCAATTTCTTAGAGGGGCAAAGAACATAAGACCCCACGTGAGCTCCTACTCCTTCCTGGGATCTCAATTTTGTGTTGGAAAAGCTCACTTTACCTCCTTTTGAACCTGCAGCTACTTCAGAGTTGAAGTATTGTTTTGGAAGACTGCTTTTTTGTTGGCCATTACGTCTGCTAGAAGGGTATCTGAATTACAGGCTCTAATGGCAGTTGAACCCTTCCTGATATTTCATAAGGATAGGGTCTCACCGTACTAATCCTACTTTTATGCCTAAAGTTGTGTCTAATGTGGCCTTAAACCAATCTATTCATCTGCCTACATTTTATGCTGATCCCCAAAATAAGGGGGAGAAAATTTTGCATTCTTTGGACATTCACAGGCAGTTACGTTATTATTTGAGCAGAACTAAAGGGTTCAGACAGTCCCAACAGTTATTCATTTCTTTTGCCTTGGGATCTCAAGGAAAACCTGTTTCAAAACAAACTATTTCTAAGTGGATTGGCCATTGCATTGCTTTTGTTATTCTCATCATGGTAAGGAGGTTCCGCTGGAATCAGACCTCATTCCACTAGGGCTACTGCCACTTCTACTGCTTTTTAAGGGAGTAGCTACTAAGGATATTTTGGAGGCAGCTACCTGGAGTTCAGTGCACACTTTTTCTAAACATTACCATCTTCCTCTTTATTCCAAATCTAGGGCTGGGTTTGCCACTGCAGTTTTACAGGGCATGTTAGCAGCTCCTAATGCTATCTGATTTTACCAACCTCCCTTTACCTTTGCTTTGGGATTCTACCCACAGGTTATGACTGCAGCAATGTGAGATGAAGAACATAGTACAGTTTTGTACCTACCATAAATGTAGATGTTCGAAGATCCACATTGCTGCAGTCCAATTTACCCTCCCTCCTTCCCCTCTGTAGTTTGGGGTGGCTGTGTGGTTTGTGGTGTATTTATTGTTGCTATTTTGGTGATTGGGTATTTTTCTATTTTTGGCTATGGCCTTTCTTTTTAAGGCCTTCTGACATCTGGGGCAAGAAAGACTGAAGATATGGCGTCGGTCATGCGCTTTAGTACCACGACGTACTGACGTCAGATCTGAGCGACCATGACTGATGCCAGCCTAACACTTTGGTATTCGGGCCGACCGAGGACAGCGGACTACCCACAGGTTATGACTGCAGCAATGTGGATCTTCGAACATCTACATTTATGGTAGGTACAAAACTGTACTTTCAAGGCATGTTATGTGGTGGTTTGATGTCATGCCTACACAAGCTGTGCACAAGCCTGTATGATGTTTAGTGTGTCACATCTGCAATATCACCATTGCACAAAGGCCATAGTTGTATTGTGTCGAGCCAATGTACAACAGGGTGTACACATGTACACCCCTTCTACTGTGTGTGTTGCTTTGTGTCTCTGGCCATCCTCCATGGCCATGTGCAAACATGTTTTGTCCAATGGTTGTGATGGGCATCTATTGCACATGTCAGTGTTGTCCCATATGACATACACCTGTAGATGTCATATTCTCCACTGAGGACAGGGTTATGCAGGCAAAGGGTAGTATATTTGGGATGTGAGATATCATGTTTTGCAGGATAGTTAACCAGTGTTGCAGTCAGCCCACAAAATGTCATGGACATGCCAGATAGCACATGACATTGTGTGACATTCATAGCAAGTGTATAATCCTCAAGGGTGAATCCTGTGGGGTGGTCATACTCCAGCTCCAAAACATGTAGAATGTGTGCACACATAAGCTCACTGTATAGTACTGTTTGTATTTCCCACCTGTGTAATGCTGATCTGTAGTACATGTCCCTACAGTGAACCACACCTCCATCATTGTATTTACAGCTGTCCACACATCTGGCAATGACAGTTTGTAAGGTTTAGTGTAGGTGTTTCATATAGTCTTGAATTATTCCACATGGGTAACCACTGTGATGCATTGCAGATCTGACCTGTATATATTAACATACATTATGTGTACTTGTGTTAAATGGCCACATGGCAGATAGCATGCAATTAATATGATCTGTGCATTATCAAGCCTGATAAATAATAACAATCTCACCTGCAACAGGCTGCTGTCACTGTGAAACGCCAGAGGCACCTAAATAGGAGTGTCACAGCAGTAAGATCATTATCCATACCTGTGTGATAGCTACAGGGTGCAATGTGCATGTTAGCACATAAGCCAGTACAAAAGACTATACTATGGAGTATACACATCTGTGCATATATAGGGTAGCAAACTATAGTATGTGGCATGTGTGCATACATGCCTTGCATATGATGTTACTTTAAATATTGTACAGTAACACATGTAACTATATGAAATATAGTTGTGTTATATGTGCAGTAGTGACTTACCAGGCAACTCCTGGCTCAGTGGTGAGACACCCACCTCCACAATACTAGCTAAAGCTTTTGGATGGAGTTCTGCTGGTGTCTCCAGGTTAGCCAGTAGCTCCTCAGTATGTGTGAGTGGGGGCTGGGTGACTGGCCCCTCCACCTGTTACAGCTTGTTCCCTGGCGATTGCATTGGCATGCTGTTTCGCCCATCTTCTGGCAGGAGTATGTACAGTGTATGGGACAGGGTCTGTCAGGCTTATGATCCTTGTACTAGAAATGGGGATGTCCATGAAGTATGTGTTTAGTTGAAATCAGGATGTGTAAGTGTAGCATGTCCAACATCTCTGGGTTGGACATGGCTTTATTCTGGGTAGGCATCATACTACATAGTGGAGCTAGGGTTTGGGAAGGCCGGTGTAGGCCATCTGAACATGGCCAATAACCCTTAAAGGAAATATGTGATCTATTATGGGTCACTTGAGTGTTGAGTATGGCTGAACGATGATCTCTATATTTATGGATGGCACCCTGTCATGATTAGGGGTGCCACTACCTGACTGGTGTGGTGAAGTGACTATCAAAAGAAAGACTACTGTCCAGCTGCATCCCATACACACACAGTTTCCATTATGTTGACCGCTGCCTAGGTGGTAGTTCATGGGTACAGGGTTTTTAGCATAGGGGATGACAATGCAATACCTAGCTGTGAGATTGTTGCCATACATCACACACCACACATCTGACCCACAAAGGCCCTTCTGTATGTTGCCTGCAGCACTCATTAAGTCAACTATTGCTCCTAGTTCATAGTCATTTGCAAAGTTCAATAGGAAGATGCCTTCTGTGTTAGTCTGTGTGGTATAGATAACAAAGAGGGGGAGTACCAGGAATGAACCCTGTATTACTGTAGCTGGCACTGGTTTGATGTGCGTGTATTAGTCAGACACCTTCTATAGTGTTGGTTCTGCCAGCAGTCCAGTAGCCAAACAATCCTGTGACATAGGAATATACACCCAGTTTACTGAGTGTAGCTGGAATACAGTATGGGTGATGGTGTCCTAAGACCGGGCAAGGTCATTATATGCTGTGTGAATCAACCTTACTGTCATCTACATCTATACTGACTACATCAAATAAGTTGATCAAGGTTCATGGTCTTACAGACCAGACTCAGTAGGGTAGTAGTGCACTATTTCCCATTATCAGTGGTGTTTCCCCCCTTTGTGGGGTCTGATAACTGTTGCTGTGCACCATTCAGTGTGTACACAGCCTGACATGAAGCTATGACTGAACATGATGTGTATGTAGAGAGCATATTGTTCTGACATTTGTGTAAAATACATCCTGGGATGTTGACAGGTCCCATGCAAGCTGTATGTATGGCTTTAGTGCAGTTTGTACCTGCCTAGTTGTTATTACAGGGGCTCTGTAATGTACATGGATATATAAATATGTGTACCTGTTGGGGGGGGGGAGGTGAGAGTGGGTTTAGGTTATCCAAGACCCTATTTGGATGAACAAGTGCTATTTCTGTAGGTACAGTACTTCTCATGCCATAGTGCTGTGAAGCACGGCAGGACTTGTTGCCATTCCGATTCATGACACAGCTATGGATTGCTGTGTAGATGGCCTCATAATATGTGGCTGATTAGTTTTACAGTAGCTTTGTGCGGTTTTGTATGGTGTATATGCATCTTACTGAGGCTGACCAGGGATCACCTCCACTCATGTGTGTTCTCTCTTGCAACAGTTACTACATTCTGTGGTACAGTTTAAGGCAGGGTACCACCAGTTTGCCTTCCTGTTTGTGTTTGGTTGAATCTTGGTTGTGTTTCAATGGCACAATCACTGCACTTATGTGAGTGCTTAAAGTGCATTTGTGTAGGATTCAGCATTTGCACATGCATTGTCCATCTGCATGGGTGTCATGACAGTCACCACTTCGCTCTTCAGAAGCATAACATTGGCTTTGGAGACTATGGGTAGGATTCACGAAACCTCAGTGTAAGAGTTAATATGTCTTACACGGAGGCTAAAGTCTAACGGTATGACGTCAGCATGCCATGCATATTCATGAGAGCATGCTGAATCACAACCTAGGCTAACACGGTCTGTGTAGGACAGTAGGGATAGTAGGGGGTGTGTCCGAATGCCGAGTTCTGCAAAGGGACACGCCCCCAGAAGAGTCAGCGTCCTGAAAGTAAACTCCCACGAGCGAGTCCGCGGAAATGTCAAGGAACACAACACCACACATGCCCCCACAGACTATAAACCCAACTGTAATGTAAAACGTAAAAATAGCAGTTTAATTTTTTTTTTATAATTTCCAAAATGTTTGCCCTTAGTTGCACTCGTTTGCACGGGTATGCTCTCCGCTCAGTCACAGTTAGCAGTCATTGAAAAGCATATAAGATCTAAATATGCAAATTAAGCCAAGTAGCAATAGCGTAGCGGTAGAGATGTTGGCCAAAGAGGAGGTAGTCATGGTTCGAGCCCTCACAACATCATTTTCTATTTTTATTTAAATAAGCATGAAACAATCCCCTGACATATATGTATATATATATATATATATATATATATATATATATATATATATATATAAAACTATAATTTAAGTAAAATGTAATGAAATGGGCCATGTATTTTGAAGAAATCCGACACAAGAAAATATAAAAAAAATGTATAAGTGCCCATAGCTGAGCAAGGCTTTACAAATCTGAATATGAGTGCCCATAGGTGAGCAGTGGTCTAACAAGCGTAATATGACTGCCCGCAGGTGAGCAGTGGTTTAACAGGTGTAATATGAGTGCCCGGAGTTGAGCACCGCTTTAACACGCTAAAAATGAGTGCCCTTAGCGGAGCAACACTTCACACAACGTAATATGCGTGCTCATAGCCAAATAACTCGTTACCCAGCGTAAGCCGTTTGCGCAGAGCTGCGCAGCGCACCAACCGGCTTACCGGCGGGCAACGTCGAGCAAGCTGTATCAAAACCGCCTTTAAACAGACACACCTCCTACCCTGTCTAGACAGTAGTAAAAACAAAAAAAGCAATGCCCAGGCTTGAACCCAGGATACTGTGCACCATAGTCAAAGTACTGAACCACTAAGCCATGACAGTTGTACTAAGAAATGCAGTATTAGCATATATATAGGAATGAATGGAAATAGAAGCATGACAAAGCAGGTTTTCTTAAGCTGATAAATATCCAAAATGGCCGATCACAGATAAGTGTGGGAAAACGGCCATATATAAGCCCCATAGGCGGGAATACACAGCATAACTGATTGTGGTACCCATTTGCAGTCAGGATGACAGGTGCAGGAGAGGGAATTTGCTTTAGAGCACAGAGGTGGGGTGTTGAGGAGTCCAAATATATGGTTTGGCTCCTAGTCTACGATCATGAGGCTCAACTCATGCAGGGCCAAGTTGACTGGGTTGCATACAAGGCAGAGGTGTGGAACCGGTTGGCACATGATCTCACCAGTGCCACAGGCATACCAAGGACTAGTGAACAGGTCCGTCACCACCATGTGGACCTGAAGAGATGTAAGCAGGACCAACTGAACTGTTGGATACAGGAGGCTCGGCAAATGCCCAACGCCCCACTACTGAGTTAGTATCCATGTAATTAAGTATGTAAGAAATTATCCTAGCCTATATTATGGAGATGTATGTTCCAATATTACTTCATTTATATTACAGCTGCAGGTGTCCGTTCCATGAATCAGGGAGCCTATGCTGATAGGCTGGTGAGGTTGCTCCACCAGGCAGTTTAGTAATTATTTTGCTGGAATTGTTATAGAATATAAGTGAGACAGCTTGTAAAAGAGTTCGGTGTTGTTACATATTAATACAGTTCAAATAAGCCTAGAAGAAAGATTCTGCTAGTACTGTAAGATTAGATAAGTGATGCAGCCTGTAATCCAGAAATAAACATTAAACAAGTCTGAAATAGAGTTTTCACCTGTATTGTAATATCAGATAACTGCTTCACCCTGAAAATGACTGGTAATCAATCTACAAAGGATAGACATGTGTCAAATACATCCCCTTTTAAAATCTGCCATATGAAATAGGTGAGTCTGTTGGAAAGGATTGTTGTAACCAAGTAAGAAATGTTAATAATGCCTAGAATTAAGTACCGTCTTGAATTGTAAAAATAAAACAAGTGAAAGTGTGAGAAAGAGGGTATGAATCGACCAAGAAAGCTCTAATAAGTCTGGAATAAAGTTATACTGCAGTCCGTACATAATGAAATCAATGAGACAGCCACAACCAAAGAGTGAAATGGTTGTAATAAAGTACTGAACCTGGAATGTGTCTGTCCCACAATTTGGATATGGTGCTGTACCCTTGCAATATGGAGATAGTATGGTTGCATGAAATACTGAACGTCCACAGTTGTCTAGAGCCATATAAATCAAATGTAGCAGGATGCTGTACCTGAACACAGCCAGATATGAACATGTATGAATAAAAATGGAATGTATATTAATGTAGCAGTAACATTCCCATCACCAACATTCCTAAGGTTACATATAGGAAACTGTACAAAGACATGTAGGGGATATATATCTGCAGCTACTAGGAATGTACAGCATATGTATAGGTAGTTTAAGTTGTTAATATAATATTTCTTCACCCTACCCCATTTTCACAAATGATGCCATTCCACACCAAACTGGGTATGTGTATACACAATTAATTCCCATTGACATTTGTCCTGTTGGTTCAAACATATCTGCATGTACGTTGATGCATGTGCCCTGTTCACATATCCAAACATGATGGCCTGTTGCCATCAATTAACCGTGCATGCTGTTGGATTGTGTACTGTTGTTCTAAATATGCATGTGTTATGCTTGCTGTCCAATGTTTGGAATTCATGGGTGTTTGGTTAATGGGAATACTGATGCATGTTGTTACAACTAATGTTGAATGGTGTTGTATGTTACTAACCCAAAATGCCATATAATACTGCTAAACATAGGACAACAGGGAAGGCGGGTTCTACCGGACCCACCTCTCCCACCTCAGCTGGCGAGTGCACCTGGCACCAGTGCCCAGGCCGGAACCTCCTCCGGTGGCCCTGTGCCACCTTCGGGTGGAAGCGCTGCAGGGGATGGGGCTCGTCTCCCCTCTGCAAGCGTGGCCGGAGAAGAACGTCCACTCACCCTCCAAAGTGTCCGGTCTGTGGTGCGTAGTGAGATCAGGCATTCTGTGCTTGAACCCCTACGCCAGTTTGAGGTGAGGGTGGTGCAACTCACGGGTGTGACTACCTGTCCTATACAGCCCCCAGCACAGCCCCATCCTGGGCAGTGAAGGCGCAGTGGTAACTGCCCATGGGTGGGGATCTCAGTTCCACTGTTGCCATCTGTGGGCTCATGGGCTCGCGATATCCAAATATCCGTCCCCGTCAATTGTGTTTACCCCCCACATGTGTCATACTCCACCCCTGTATGTGTCTTGTTTGTCTTGTCTGTTAACCTTCCCAACCTACCTCCCCAAATATACCTACTTCCTGTACCTCACATTCCACTCTCACCTGAAAAAAAAAAGGGCACTCTGTTCCCACAAAAAAAATACGCCCCATACATAGCTGCCTATTTTGCAGACATGTCTGCTGGACGTGTCAACTGATAATTACAATTAGCTGTACAACATATTTTGTTGTCCTCACCCCTCTCTCAGGGGTGGAAGATTTCAAATGTCACACCAAATTACACACATATGCACAGTTGTTGCTGATAAAGAAATGGGCAGCTATGGGCCTTCCCTACATCCTTCCTGCAAATCCTGAGCTTGTTTTCCTACTGTCCTACCCTCTTTGTGCCCCCTTTTTCACCACTTTCCTATCTCCCCATTTTCTTTTCTTTAAAAGAAATTAGCGTGGGTGTTAGCAAGAGTAAGCACTTTTAAGCAGTAGTCAGCGGGTGTGCGCTTGTGTGCGCTTAGCTAAGTGAGTGTGCGCATAGCTAAGCGACTGTGCGCATGCATGAGCATCGCGCAAACCAGCGCAAACCCGCTTACAACTGCTTAAAAGTGCCTTAGTCACTCAGTATGACAAGGCCTGTAGTCTGCTCATCAGCAAAATAAAATACCCCTGTCAGTCTCAAACCCCAGACCTTGGAAACACTAGTCTGCATGAATTACCACTGAGCCATGTCAAATATACAAGAACATGGTGCTGAAAGAAATATATCATGAAATACAAGGAGTTAATGTAAAGGGAATATAGGAAGGCCATTACACAAAGCTTGTTCCCAGTATGTTTAGTGGCAATTCTTGTGGAATTGCATTACATGAGTGTGATAAGAGAAACAGCTATGCTAGTAGGTAATAATGTTACAGTAGCACCTTACAAAACACACACGGTATCAGAGCAGGATAAACACCACCATATTTGAATAGGTATGAGGCCAGACATCCCAACTGTGACTGATTTATAGGGATGTCCTTCATTTGTCATAAAATGTTACCTGTGCCCCACTGACCCCCTGCAAAATGTGCTAACAGTAGGCAGAAAGGTGGGGAATCCCACGTAATGGTGACCGTCAATAAGCTAAAGTACACACTACTTGCATGTCAGAAATGGTGTAGTAATACATATGCTGAAAATACCCCACAGTCACAACTGCAGAATATCTGAAATATATCACGGGTGTATCCCACTGATATGTACCGTTCCCTGAGGCTGCTCAGATATATACCGAGAGTATCTGAGGCCTGCAAGTGTCAGAAACACACAGGCATATCAGCCTGTTTGCTGTTACACACTCTGCAAATAGCTGTAGAATTGCTTCCACAAGCACACCCTCATGTAGGAGTACAACCCAGAAATATCAAAGGATTTAGCCATCTAACAAACTAAGGACAGTATAGCAGTTTACAAGCACTGCATGTGCCTGATATTCATAACTGTTAGTACAAAGTACAAGGCCCTACTACTGCTCAGCAGCAAAACAGGATACCCTTGTAAGTGTCAAACCCCAGACCTTGGCCTCACCAAACTGCATGCAGTGTCACCAAACCACACCAAACATATAAGAAATTGCTGCTGAAAGAATATATCATGCATTACAAGGAGTGAATGTAAATGGAAAATAGGAAAGCCATAGCAACACATTCCAGTAAAGACAAATATCAGGCCTTGAAGGAGTGAATGTAAAGGCAAAATAGTGAAGCCATAGCAACACATTGCAAGAGCTACTGTTGTATACCAGTTAATCCAGGAGTCCCACAGGAAAGTACATACTCCCATGTAAACAGTGTTAGCATTATTAGGTGTGAGTTAACATACACACTGAGACGAATGAACTGCAAGAAGCAACAGTCAGGTTTCAGTACAACATGCATTTCAGTGGCTACAACACAGCCTTAGATATGAGAGACATACCAACCTTTTGACTGACACAACAGTGTCCACAGCAAACCAGCATAGTCCCCACCTTGCTAAACTGAAAGGCCTACACCTACCTAACCTAACATTTTATAGCACTGTCCTGAAATCACAGTGAGAACTGCAATTACCACACAGCAGGCTGCATGCAATTAGTAAATGCTGGCCAACAATTGGTGCAGAGGCCATCACATGCACATGTGCAGATACCTACAAAAGCAGCCTGTACTGCCAGTCCACACATGCAGTAATATCATTGCAGCCACTGGAGGGAGAGAGATAGAGAGAGACAGAGAAAGAGAGAGACCAAAAAAAAAAAAAAAAAGCCATCAAGCCAGCCAGCCAGCAAGCCAGCCATCCAAAAAAGATGTCAGAAACAAAGGTAATGTAAACTACATAATCTAATAATCTACATACTGTGAACCCTCCATATGTGTTAGCAGTCTGTATCTATATGTATATGAAGATGTGCATAGGGCAAGGGACATACTGCAACTGTTAGTGAAGGCTGGACATACATATGTAGTTGAAGGTTACTATGTGCACATATCAATGTAGGTTGTACAGCAATGGATGATTAGAAGTATGTTAGTGTGTGTATGTATATATATATATATATATATATATATATATATATATATATATATATAAATAGATAGAGAGCTATGCATAAATAGATAGACATATATAGATAGAATATGTATATACATATAGATGTAATAGACACATACATATATAGATATATATAGATACATATACATATACAGACAGATATGAATGTCTATAGATATGTATGTATATGAATATATATATATATATATATATATATATATATATATATATATATATATATATATATATATATATATATATATAGAGTGAGAGAGGCACATGGGGGCAGATGTACTGCAACAGGTGCCTGGTGACGAAGGCATGGCCTGAACACCAGTGTGGATACTGGAGTACCATACCCCATTCCAAAACACTTTAACCACTAACTACCACATAGGTGGTTGCCTGCCTACTACAGGAGGTGTTGGAAGGGAACATGGGAAACAAGTGTACAATAGCCTCCCCTTTGATATTCACAGTGGCACACTAGTCTTGTAATCCCTGTACATGGTACGTGTCATCATAAATGGTGTCAGCTAGGGAAACATAGGTCAGTGTACCCCTCTATACCTCACAATGTCCTACAAGGTATGTACCTCCCATGACAACTACAGCAAGGGAAAAGGCCACAGACATACCTAACAAAGAGTGATAATGCCCTCAAACACATTCCCTGTGCAGAGTGACTGACAAAACCACAGATAGAGTGCCTTTCATACGACCTACACAGAGGTTATCACTGCTAGATATACAGAGTTATGTCACACCCATACCAGTCGTCCAACCGCCATGGTAACACCTCACAATCTGTCCAGCCTAAATGACCTATGGCCCTCATCCTTGTCACCACAGTAAAGTGCACATGCTGGAGGTACAGGTTCCTATCCACAAATAAGCCATACCCTGGACTAAACCACCCAGCATTAACCAGCAAGGCTCCTTATTAGTAGATGTCAGACATACCCCTGATGAATGTTATGGCAATAGGTAATATGCCGTATGAGTCACCTCTGTGTAACTGTTTGACAGGAGCAAGTACAATCACATTACATGTGTCCCAAGGGGCAGGGTAGCATAAGGCTATGCTGCCGTAGGCCCAGGGCCAATAGCATAGTACCTACCTATGACAATGCACACACACATGTACTCATTGCAATACCAACTATGTGAGGTGGAATGAGTGTGACACTGACTGTGTGCAAGGTCTGTAATGGTGTGATTGCTTAGCATGACTTTGTGTCTATCATGGTAGTGTGTGTCCTCGGTGTGAGGCCAGAGAAGGATGTGTCAGTTATTGGGATACAAACATACTACATTGCCATATGTTGTGTTGTAGTTCACAGTGTACGACTGCGGTGTAGGTAGGGGTATGGCATCAAAGACTAGAGTGGATTACCAGTGAAACTGTAAATGTGCATTGCATGCATTGCATGGGATGACAATATTCTCCATCTATTAGCTTGATACATACCCCCGTGTGAGGTTGTGCATTGTACCTCAAACAGTGTGCTGAGTGCTGGTGTGTACTAGTTTGTTGTATGGAGTGTGCCAGGCATGGTCACACAGTTGTTGGCTGAGCACTGATATGTGGTAATTTACATGTGTAACCCCTGATAGACAGACAGATGCTATATATGGCAGTTCAGTGATATCAGTACAGTAGAGTATTACGTGTGCCATATTACTTGCTCACATATTTTTCTTTTCCTTCCAGGGCAATGGTGCATCAGCGCAACCCCTGTTATTCAGCTGCAGAGGATGAGGAGATACACCGGAGCCTGGTGCAGGATTTTTCCACACTGTTTTCCAGGACCATCCAGAACCAGCAGGAGAGGGGTGCACTGTGGCAAGGCCTTGTCCGTCGGGTAAATGACATAGGCATGCATAACCGGACATATGAGCAGGTACGCCATCACTGCAGTGATTTAATTAGAAATGTCCGTCAGCGTGTGTCTGATATCCACAGACAACAGCTTGCCACAGGTGGTGGGGTACCTATCCACCCCCCCTCACCAGAGTGGAGGAGCACCTCCTAAGTGTTGTGGCTCCAGGCCAACAACAACATCCACAGACATGTGTCATGATGGAGGCTGGAGCCATCCAGCTTGTGGACATGGAGTGTGCAGGTAACATGCCATATCTGTACTTGACTATTCTCTGCACTGGTAGTTCATGCATGTGCGAGATGTGTACTGTGTGTGTAGCTATTATCCTGCCTATTCTTGTGCAAGATTGATATTCTGAATATCATCAGTACACCTGTGAAAGCCAACTGTTGTACTACTGTACTGTATCATGCTGACAGTATCAATGGCACAGTTGTGGCCACTGACAATAGCTCTCTTATTTGTGCAGGTCCCTCTGGAGTAACAGCAAGGCAGCCAATCCATGCTGGTGAGTGTGTAATAACAGTACTATTAATACTACTAATAATAGTAATAGTTATAATACCCTCAAACAGTATTGTGTATGTGTTGGATTGCAGGTGTGTGTGTGTTTGTATCTGCTGTACTGAGGAGTGTGCATGTGTGCCCGTGTGCATTTGTGCATGTGCCCGTGTGCATGTGCCCATGTGCCTGTGTGCATGTGCCTGTGTGCATGTGTGCATGTGCCCGTGTGCATGTGCCCATGTGCATCTGTGGTAACATTTTGTACACAATGTAAACTGTGTTTCCTGTCTTCCTCTCACAGGTTCTGGTGTTGCTCTGTTGGTGTGCAGCAGGGAACCTGAAGCCACTGCTGGGGGTAGTGATAATGATGATACATGTGTAATGGCACAGGGAGGTGTGACAGGGTCTGTTGTTGGTCAGCCAATCGACAGTACACAGCAGTCAACCCCATCAATGCGCACAGTCATCCTGCCGATACATCCATTGTCACCAAGGTCCATAGGTGAGGGACAGCATACAGTGGGCATTGACCAGGATAATGTGGTATCAGTGGCACATGCATCCCCTCACAGCAGCCATGGCCAGAGTCCTGACATGGTACCACACAGGGAGATGTCCAGGGGTTCTCGTGGGAGCATCCGTGGTCGTACTGCCCCTGTCAGACGTGCCCACAGAGGTCTTTCAACCTCAGATATGTTCCGGGCTGTAATGCAGGCACAGGCACGTATGGAACAATACACCAGACAGGGTCTGAGGGAGCTTAGAGCACATTGCACTGCTATGAATGACACTGTGCGTGATGTTGCGGCTGCCATCCGTACTGTCGGCGAGGACATTGACAGACATTGGGGGGGACACATTAGATCTGTTCCACAACTACATGTCCATGAGCCAGGGCAATGCAGGACGGTTGAGGTGTCGACGTGGACGTATGCCAGCAGCATCATCACCTGGCAGTTGTCGCGAACGACAACAAACCCACAGCTGCTCCCATAGTGGCAGTACCAGCCCCAGCAATGCTGGGTCTGTGCTGTCATCAGACCGTCCTAGAAGACCATGTGCACATGGCTCTGGACAGTCCCAGCAGGGACATGTGTCCAGTCATCAACCAATTGCTTCTCATGACAGTACCCAGTCTGGCTTAGTACTTGATACTGTCTGTAGCACCCC
This sequence comes from Protopterus annectens, assembly GCF_019279795.1. NCBI lineage: Eukaryota > Metazoa > Chordata > Ceratodontiformes > Protopteridae > Protopterus > Protopterus annectens. The sequence continues at coordinate 975,525,021 of NC_056735.1, read as the reverse complement.
TGCCAGCACAGGTACCGTGTCCGTGGCCAGAGACAGTGATCTGTATGAGCTGGCAGGTACAGTCTGTGGCTGTCCACAAACACCCGTATATGGCAGCCATGTGGTGGAACTGTGTGCATGCATACACACATGCATAATGCTAACACCTAGGCTAACACATGCACACACACACCGCATCAACATTGCCCCATTTTGTACTGTTGTCCCTCACTAACACACACACACACACACATACATGTTGATTGGATGTGTCAATGGCAGACTCTGGCATACCAAGTACACACCCTGTGCATATGATGAAACTCTGCCACCTCCTGAAATCTGTAACATTGATGCAGGAACAGGATAGCATTGTGCTGATGCACAGGGTGACTACATAGCACTGTAGTAATATTATCATGTTGTTTACAGTACAGTGTAATGATATCAATGTGGGTATATCCCAGCATGCCTGATGCATTAACAGTATGATTGTCATTGTAGTGTTTTTATACACCAGTGTTAATTCCAGAAGTGTAATGTCTGCACATGTTTGCATTCTGGTGGTAAGGCTGAAAACACAAACCCACCTACATAGGTATCACAGGGGATAAGAAACTGGAAGTAATGATACTCAATGCCAGACATCTAAACCGCAAGATGCATACAGTCCAAACTCTACTCAGCATGGAGAATGTTGATATCTGTGCAGTAACAGTAACCTGGTTCAAGGTTCCCAAGAGCACCCTAGCACTACCAGGTTACACCTCATACCATGCTTTACAGCCCCAAAACATGGAACTAACTACAAAAGGAGGGTGAATATCAATAGATGTCAAGGATACCCACACCCCCAGGTTGGTGTCACAGCATGAAGCATCACAGACTATCCACGTGCAACTAACAGTGGGTAAAACTGCCTTCCAGTTCATAGCCTGCTACAGACCACCCTCCTAAACCCAGGTAACCCACTTGGCCTACTTATGAACACATGTAAATATGAAGGTGTCTCCAAACAACATTATATTGGGCAACTTCATCTACCCACACATAGACTGGGAGCATTACTGTAGCTCCAACACCCTAGGCCAAAGGTTCCTAGAGTTCATAAACTCAAATGCTATGGAACAACTTGTTACCACTCCCACAAGAGGGGAGAATATACTGCACCTGATCATCACCAACATGTGGACTCTATGCTCCAGACCAGAAGTGTATCCCTCACTGATAAGATCATACCATAGAGTAATCTCACTGTATATTCACATACCAACCCCAGCCCCTGCCCAGAAACCACAGTGAAAAAGTTGTCTAAAGCAAATTCCACACACCTCAAAACCGAGACAGAGGTGGAATCCTTCAAAGCCCCCGGGCCTATGGAAAATACGGCCCACACTGCTGAATCCTTTATAAACGCATTCTATGAACACCTTCAGTAATGCACAGATCATGCAATTCCAAATATAACCATGACCCAATCCTCCAAAGACAGGCGTCCTTTCTGGTGGACCCCAGTCACATAACAGAAAACAATAGAAGGAGGAAGCTACTACATGATCGAGCAATATCCCAGAAAGGGAAGGCATCTCTGATCAGTATTTTGAAAACATTATGAGCACTCATAGAATCGTCTAAGGTCAGCTACAAGAGAAATATTGCACAAGACACTAAGGATAATCACAAGGCTTTCTTTACTTATGTTAGGAATCTGGGTGGGAATTCCCAGATATGCTCAGAAGTTGTCCTAAATGACAAGGAATACACCTAAGCCACATATATTGCCAACATCATTGCTGACAGGTTCAGCGCAAACATCTCACCCCCCTCCCCACCACAAGGGCAAGTATATATCCCAGCAGATTGATGCCCCCGTGACATCTGAGATGCTCAGTCACCCTCTCCAAAGCAAAAACACAGCATCAATGGGAGCAGACAGTGTCCCAGGCTGCATCCTACATGAACTCCAAGAAGAACTAAACACAAACATAAAACTACTGTTCAATCCCAGCCTTACTACAGGATATGTACCCAAGGAATGGCATACAGCAACAGTGATCCCTCTCCACAAAGGTGGTGCCTCAACGGATCCTGGAAACTATCACCCCATATGGCTGACTAGCTTGGTCTACAAAGCTATGGAAAGGATCATCATAGACCTCGTAAATAAAGCTATTGGGGACCTACAGACACTGGATCCTACCCAGTTCGGCTTTGTTGAGGGCACATCCTGCCTCTTAAACCTGGTCGATGTCTTTGAAACAGTCACCAAGGCCAGTGACAAGGGGAAGGTGTTCAACACAGCCTACCTGGACCTCGCAAAAACCTTCAATACAATACCCCACTCGGGCATTATAGAGACGCTCACCAGCGTAACTATAAACCCCTATGTCACTAGATGAATTGCAAACTGGCTCATGGACAGAACACACATGGTCAGAATTGCTGGAGCCATGTCACACTCCAAACCGGTTACAAGTGGCGTCCCACAGAGTTCAGTCCTGGGACCTCTCTTGTTTGGTATATATTTCTCAGAGGTACAGGCCAACACAAATGGACTGTGGCTGAGCAGATTCGCAGATGACTGCAAACTGGGCTCCATAATCAACTCACCAGCCAACAGAAGCATCCTACAAAAGGGCCTCATAGAAACAGACAACTGGTGCCAGAGCCATGGCCTCAAGTTAAATGCCAAAACGTGTGTAGTCATCCCCTTTGGCAAGAACAAAGTGCCCACAAATTAACACATAGGTGGTAAGCCATTAAGTACTGTGCACATGATTAGGGACCTGGGGACCCGAGTTGATAGCAAACTCTCATTTGACAACCACATGGTTGTAGTGGTTACACAGACAGTTTATATAGGCCACCTAATCATGAAGGGATTCACAGCTAGATCATGGGAGATCATCGTGCCTCTTCAGTCATCCCTCATCAGGCCCATAATTGAGTACAATGCCCCTTTTGTGGTGTACCTTACCAGAGACCTGTCCTGCAGCAACTGGAAAGTCCACAAAAGTACCTCACCAAGGGGATCAAAGGGCTCCAACAGATGCCTGACATATAGAACCATGTCCAACCTGGAATTAATGGACATACTGCACCTCAGAAAATCCAATTTCCATGGAGCTATGCACTCGTAACACTTGCACCTCAGCACTTACATAAATAGGACATGCTGGAGGGACAGATTCATAACCCAGAGGCTCCCTTCAGAATAAAATTACAGTCCAGGTTAGAGTCCCTTAATGACTCTCTGCAAGAGGACTGTTGCTGAGTGGATGGGAGATTGTAGGTTTACCCTGGGTTTCACTTCTGTGTCACTGTTACACAGAGGCTGAGTATACTAACCTGGAAAAAGGCCATATGAAAATACATTTCAAATGGGTGGCGAAAGACAAACACAGTCTGGCTAGGCTTATAACTGCCCTAGGGCAGATAGCCTAGTATGAACCTATTACATGATGTTTCCTCAACTGATACACAGATGTAGGAAACCCAGTGTCAGTGATATCCCTGCAGTACTACACTATACCAGTAGCCATTCTTACTGAGCCCCACACATCCCTGGGAAGAATACTGTTTGGCATATAGCAGTCTCACGTACATGCCAACACACTAGCGATATGTTCATCCACAACTGGAAATGTATACAGTGGCTTACAATGCAGTCTGCACATGACACACATGACCACCAGAAGGGTATCATACAGATATATACCTGTTGTCCAATCCATGCTTTATTACTGTAATGCAACTGTAACTTTGTCATCAGCATGTACTTAACATAGTATTCCAGTAGTACCATGTAGGTGGCAGCACCCATCATGTAGAATGGGTAATGGTGTGTACATATGGACAAGTGTTTTCTTGTCTATCCTGTGATATTCACATTTCCAAAGGTATTGTGCAGTCCCTTGGTGTATCGCCTAAGCAAGAAGGTGTCTTTATGCATATCAGCAACAGTTGCCATACACCTACACTGGACGTCCATTACTCACAGACTTTGCTGTGTTATAACATGTGTGACATATACTCCAGACATGAACCCTCACCCACATTAATATATCACAGCTTTCATGAGTGTGTGTCACCCAGTTGGCCTAGGACACAGATCACTGCAGTAGCCTGCATTGTCAACAACATATATGTATGGCGTACAGTCTGGGAATCTGCAGGACATGCTGGCACAGGTAACAACTGTATTCATTTGAGGCAGGCTTCACACATAGGAACTATTGAAGGCCACAGGTACATATCTGTATGTGGCACACACGTACCTGATGAGTGCATTGCACTTACTGTTATAATTATATGTCATACAATAATAAAAGCAAAACCCACCACACATTGACAAACTGTGTGACAAACACACACATTGCTTTTGTAGGATTCAAACCCCTACCTAACTATGTTATGACACTTGAGAGAGACGCATTAGCACAGTGCACTATTCGCATTACTGGGTGGTTTCCCTTCTCCTGCTGTACTTATAGGGTGCTGACATCATCAGTCTTTACAAAGGGGTATGTACATCATGTAGTGTGTTATTCCAGTTGTCAAAAGGGGCATTTCTTTCAAAGAGAATTGCACACATGCACACCCCCAACAAACACACTGAGCATTTGCAGGATTCAAGCCCCTACCTAACTATGTTATGACACTTGAGAGAGACGCATTAGCACAGTGCGCTATTCGCATTACTGGGTGGCTTTTCTTCTCCTTCAGTATTTATAGGGTGCTGACATCAGTTTTTACAAAGAGGTATGTACATCTGTTACTATCCCTCAGTATGGGGGATAACAATATATATGCATTAACAGACGCCTAGTTCAGGGTCACATATGCACATCAGCACTGCCTGGTTATGTTTTATACCATGCTTCGTGAACACAGGACTTGTAACACACAACACAACCAGGGAGTGTATCCATATGCTCTTCAGTTTTTCCCTTAGAACTGCTCTACTTTCAATCTAAACAGTCTATTCTCTATCTGAAAAGCCCAGCACTTGCTCCTAAAGCATTTTTACACAGGTAAAGCACTCTTAAACAAAAAGAAAGCACTACATCCACCTACAATCCCCTTGAGTACCCATTTCCCTATAGGTCCTTTCTGACTCAGTTACACAGCAATCCCTTACACTATTCTAGCATGTTGAAGGGTCAATTACTGGCATCCTCTCCAGTTCAGCTGGTGAATCTGGGAATCTTGAGGCAATGTTACAACTGCCTCATGTACACAGCCAACCCTCTCCTCCTCCTCCCAACAAATACAGATATTTGTGAGAGATGCAACTATATAGCCAAACTGGAGGCTGAGCTCTCTCGACTCAGTACTGGCAAAACCAGTCAGGAGGAGAAGGTAACCACACAAACCACAAACCCAGTCTCACATAGACCTATCACAACTGCAAACCAAACACGTAAACATACAACAACATACACATAGGTTCATAGGTTTGTACTAGGCTATCTGCCCTAGGGCATTTATAAGCCTAGCCAGAGTGTGTGTGGCTTTCACCACCCCTTAGGATGAGAATACTATGCCCATTTAGGGTTTAGTTTACTGTGCCTCTGTCTAGTAGTGACACAGAGATGACCCCCGGGGTAAACCTACGATCTCCCATCCACTCGTCAAGATTTCTCTTGAAGAGAGTTAGTGAGGGGCTCTGCCTAACATGGACTGGGATTCTGTTCCAGAGTGTAGGGAGCCTCTGGGTTATGAATCTGTCCCTCCAGCACGTCCTATTTATTTCTGTGTTGAGGTTCAAATCTCTTGCTCTCGTGGCTCTGATGGATTTGGATTTTCTGAGCTGGAGCATGTCCATTAATTCCGGATTGGACATGGCCTTGTACGTCAGACACAGATCACCTCTGAGTAGGCAGTATGCGACTGAATAGAGCTGGAGTTTCTTCTGCCGGGCAGCATATGACATATGTTTGAGACCCTTTATCCTCTTGGTGAGGAACTTTTGGGGTCTTTCCGACTGCTGCAGGTGTCGGGTAAGATACATCCCAAATGGGTCATTGTACTCAATCATAGGCCTGATAAGAGAAGAGTACAGGGGCACAATGACCTCACTTGATCTAGATGTGAATCCCTTCATGATAAGGTGGGCAATATAGAAGGTCTTCCTAACCACTTTGGCAATGTGAGTGTCAAATGAGAGGATACTGTCAACTTGGGTCCCTAGGTCCCTGATTACCTCTTCCGTACTTAATGGATTACCACCTATGTGGTAATTTGTGGGTACCTTGTTTTTCCCAAAGGGTATGACTATACATAAGGTGCCCGTAGAAGGCATTAATAAAGGATTCAGCAGTGTGGGTTGTGGTTTCCACTGGCCCAGGGGCCTTGAAGAATACCACTTCAGTCTTAAGAAGTGTGAAGTTGGCTTTTGAGAAGTTCTTCACTGTGGTCATTTGTGCAGGGGGTGGGATGTGGATTTCCAGTGAGATTAATTTATGGTCTGATCTCACCAATGAGGGGTATACTTCTGGTGTGGAGCATTTTGTCCCCATGTTTGTGATGATCAGGTCTAGTATATTATCTCCTCTTGTGGGAATGGTGACTAGTTGTTCCATCGCATTTGAGTTTATGAATTCTAGGAACCTTTGGGCTAGAGTGTTGGGGCTTGAGTAATGTTCCCAGTCTATGTTTGGGTAGTTGAAGTCTCCCAATATGATGGTATTTGGAGAGACATTCATACTCTCCAGTGTCTTCAGGAAGGCTGTGTGGGGTTCCTGAGTTTGAGATGGTAGTCTGTAGCATGCTACAAACTGTAGGGCAGTTTTGCCTATTGTTAGTTGCACCTGGTTGGTCTCCGATGCTTTGTGCATTGCCACTAACCTGGAGGCGTGGGTATCTTTGATGAATATGGATACTCCCCCTCCTTTTGTGGTTCGGTCCAGGTTTTGGGGCCGGAAAGCATGATATGAGGTAAAACCTGGTAGTGCTGGGGTGCTCTCAGGAGCCTTGAACCAGGTTTCAGTCACTGCACAGACATCGATATTCTCCATACTGAGGAGGGCTTCAAGAACGTGCATCTTGAGGTTTAGACTTCTGGCATTGAAAAGCATTACCCTTAGTTTTTTTCCACTTGTGTTTTCTAGGGAGGTGGGTTTGTCATTTGAGCCTTGCCTAAAAAAGGCACTATGGGGGTGGCAAGAGCCTTGGCCAATATCCGGAAGCCCAGGGGTGATAGGTGCAAGCCATCCCTTGTGAAGCAGCGTGGCTTGTCAAGCATGTCATCCCAGACAGATATTGGATCCCCTTAGAATGACACCAGGAATTAAGCCAATTGTTAAAACTGAGCATTTTGTCTTTGTACTGTGGCATCATTCTTGGTGAGGGTAAGATGCTGCTCAGGGTCAGGGTCATACCAGCCTGGGCTACATAATCAGAGAGCTCCTCTGTCTCTTTTCATGTAGTCCAGGGAGGTACATCTCAGGTCGTTCACACCGGCATGGACAATGACTGAGTCATATTTGTACTTGCTGTGGAGTGACCTGAGTGCATGTGTTATGTGGCGGATTCTAGCGCCCGACAGGCAGCTTACTGTAACCCTTTCCTTGTTCAGTCTGGTGAGCGGGACGTCAGTGTGTCTGACTATGGAGTCACCTATTACAAGTGTGTCTGGCATGTTGTTTGGCCTTAAGAGCTGTGACTGTTTAGCACACTGACTTTGTGAACTATGTGTTGCATGTGCTATGTCTTGAGGTGGCGGTCGCTTGGGTGTCTGCTTTGGAGGCCTCTGTTGTTTTGGTAGATTTTTATTCAGTGCCTCTGAGTATGTTTTTGTGTGTTTATGTGTTTGGTTTGCAGTTGTGATAGTTCTGTGTGAGACTGGGTTTGTGGTGTGCGTGGTTACCTTCTCCTCCTGACTGGTTTTGCCAGTACTGAGTTGAGAGAGCTCAGCCTCCAGTTTGGCTATATAGTTGCATCTCTCACATATATTTGTATTTGTTGGGAGGAGGAGAGGGTTGTCTGTGTACTTGAGGCAATTGTAACATTGCCTTAACATTCCCAGATTCACCAGCTGAACAGGAGAGGACGCTAGCAACTGACCCTTCGACATGCTAGAATAGTGTAAAAGATTGCTGTGTAACTGAGTCAGAAAGGAGCTATAGGGAAATGGGTACTCACAGGAAATTAGGTGAATGAAGTACTTTCTTTTATTTAAGAGTGCTTTATCTGTATAAAAAATGCTTTAGGAGCAAGTGCTGAGCTTATCAGATAGAGAATAGGATGTTTAGATTGCAAGTAGAGCAGTTCTAAGGGAAAAATTGAAGAGCAGACTTTATGGAGCCAGAAATAGTTTAAACTTGATTAACCGCCGCTGCCCGATGCTGCTCTATGAGCAACTTCGCACAAAATCGCGCAAAAGAACACAAAAACGGGCTTTATAGCAGGGGGTTGAAAAGAGCCAGGAATTGACCCAAAATGGCCAATAAACTACAAGTTGCTGGGCTGGAACCACTCCTGTGGGGACAAATAGGCTGCTCAGTGCTCCCCACTCCCACTGGTGAACAAAGAAGCTTCCTCTTATCCAAGTAAGGATATGGATAGCACAGGAACTAAGACAAAGCCCAGAAATCAGCAAAATCTGAAGACTGGACTATTCTAGTTCAGTAAGGTGGGAAAACACGGATATTCTATTGTTTTTTTTTCTTTTTTTTTGCAGAGACAGAAGAAAAAGATACAGTAGCAAACAGTAAATGCTATAAAACGGGTAGCGCACTTGAGTGTGTTAGCCTAACAGTTAAATTAAACAAAAAATAACTTTTTAAAGTGCAAACAGTTTAGAATCAACACAGGTACAGTATAAACAATATGCAGAACTGTTTTTTAGGTGAAATGCAGTCGAGATACAGTAATTAAAACGAAAGCCAGAAAAAATACTTAAAAATCAAGAAAAGTCACTCTTTCACTCTCTGCTGCTTGTAGAACTCTGCAGGACACCATGAGGAGCTGTGCTGAGTCGTATACAAGCGCAAAAGCGTGCAAAAATGGGCTTTATAGCAGGGGGTTGAAAAGAGCCAGGAATTGACCCAAAATGACCAATAAACTACAAGTTGCTGGGCTGGAACCACTCCTATAGGGACAAATAGATTGCTAAGTGCTCTCCAATCCCACTGGTGAACAAAGAAGCTTCCTCCTATACAAATAAGGATATGGATAGCACAGGAACTAAGACAAAGCCCAGAGATCAGCAAAATCTAAAGACTGGACTATTCTAGTTCAGTAAGGTGGGAAAACAAGGATATTCTATTGTTTTTTTTTCTTTTTTTTTACAGAGACGGAAGAAAAAGATACAGTAGCAAACAGTAAATGCTATAAAATGGCTAGCGCACTTGAGTGTGTTAGCCTAACAGTTAAATTAAACAAAAAATAACTTTTTAAAGTGCAAACAGTTTAGAATCAACATAGGTACAGTATAAACAATACGCAGAACTGTTTTTTAGGCGAAATGCAGTCGAGATGCAGTATTTAAAACGAAAGCAAGAAAAAATACTTAAAAATCAAGGAAAGTCACTCTTACACTCTGCTGCTTGTAGAACTCTGCAGGACACCACGAGGAGCTGTGCTGAGTCGTATACAAGCGCAAAAGCGCCAAAAACGGGCTTTATAGCAAGGGGTTGAAAAGAGCCAGGAATTGACCCAAAATGGCCAATAAAGTACAAGTTGCTGGGCTGGAACCACTCCTCTAGGGACAAATAGGTTGCTCAGTGCTCCCCACTCCCACTGGTGAACAAAGAAGCTTCCTCTTATCCAAATAAGGATATGGATAGCACAGGAACTCTGACAAAGCCCAGAGATCAGCAAAATCTGAAGACTGGGCTTTTCTAGTTCAGTAAGGCGAGAAAACAAGGATATTTTTAGTTTTTTTTCTTTTTTTTTATAGAGACAATAGAAAAAGATACAGTAGCAAACAGTAAATGCTATAAACGGCTAGCACACTTGAGTGTGTTAGCCTAACAGTTAAATTAAACAAAAAATAACTTTTTAAAGTGCAAACAGTTTAGAATCAACACAGGTACAGTATAAACAATATGCAGAGCTGTTTTTTAGGCGAAATGCAGTCGAGATACAGTAATTAAAACGAAAGCCAGAAAAAAATACTTATAAATCAAGGAAAGTCACTCTTTCACTCTCTGCTGCTTGTAGAACTCTGCAGGACACCACGAGGAGCTGTGCTGAGTCGTATACAAGCGCAAAAGCACGAAAAAACGGGCTTTATAGCAGGGGGTTGAAAAGAGCCAGGAAATGACCCAAAATGGCCAATAAACTACAAGTTGCTGGGCTGGAACCACTCCTCTAGGGACAAACAGGTTGCTCAGTGCTCCCCGCTCCCACTGGTGAAAAAAGAAGCTTCCTCTTATCCAGATAAGAATATGGATAGCACAGGAACTAAGACAAAGCCCAGAGATCAGCAAAATCTGAAGACCAGACTATTCTAGTTCAGTAAGGTGGGAAAACAAGGATATTCTATTGTTTTTTTTTCTTTTTTTTTTTTTTACAGAGACAAAAGAAAAAGATACAGTAGCAAACAGTAAATGCTATAAAACGGCTAGCACACTTGAGTGTGTTAGCCTAACAGTTAAATTAAACAAAAAATAACTTTTTAAAGTGCAAACAGTTTAGAATCAACACAGGTACAGTATAAACAATATGCAGAACTGTTTTTTAGGCGAAATGCAGTCGAGATACAGTAATTAAAACGAAAGCCAGAAAAAATAGTTAAAAATCAAGGAAAGTCACTCTTTCACTCTCTGCTGCTTGTAAAACTCTGCAGGACACCACGAGGAGCTGTGCTGAGTTGTATACAAGCGCAAAAGCGCGCTTTATAGCAGGGGGTTGAAAAGAGCCAGGAAATGACCCAAAATGGCCAATAAACTACAAGTTGCTGGGCTGGAACCACTCCTCTAGGTACAAATAGGTTGCTCAGTGCTCCCGACTCCCACTGGTGAACAAAGAAGCTTCCTCTTATCCAAATAAGGATATGGATAGCACAGGGACTAAGACAAATCCCAGAGATCAGCAAAATCTGAAGACTGGACTATTCTAGTTCAGTAAGGTGGGAAAACAAGGATATTCTATTGTTTTTTTTTTCATTTTTTTACAGAGACAGAAGAAAAAGATACAGTAGCAAACAGTAAATGCTATAAAATGGCTAGCACACTTGAGTGTGTTAGCCTAACAGTTAAATTAAACAAAAAATAACTTTTTAAAGTGCAAACAGTTTAGAATCAACACAGGTACAGTATAACAATATGCAGAGCTGTTTTTTAGGTTAAATGCAGTCGAGATACAGTAATTAAAACGAAAGCCAGAAAAAATGCTTAAAAATCAAGGAAAGTCACTCTTTCATTCTCTGCTGCTTGTAGAACTCTGCAGGACACCACGAGGAGCTGTGCTGAGTCGTATACAAGGGCAAAAGCTAGCAAAAACGGGCTTTATAGCAGGGGGTTGAAAAGAGCCAGGAATTGACCCAAAATGGCCAATAAACTACAAGTTGCTGGGCTGGAACCACTCCTCTAGGGACAAATAGGTTGCTCAGTGCTTCCCACTCCCACTGGTGAACAAAGAAGCTTCCTCTTATCCAAATAAGGATATGGATAGCACAGGAACTAAGACAAAGCCCAGAGATCAGCAAAATCTGAAGACTGGACTATTCTAGTTCAGTAAGGCGGGAAAACAAGGATATTCTTTTGTTTTTTTTTTCTTTTTTACAGAGACAGAAGAAAAAGATACAGTAGCAAACAGTAAATGCTATAAAACGGCTAGCGCACTTGAGTGTGTTAGCCTAACAGTTAAATTAAACAAAAAATAACTTTTTAAAGTGCAAACAGTTTAGAATCAACACAGGTACAGTATAAACAATATGCAGAGCTGTTTTTTAGGCGAAATGCAGATCGA